>NW_025747567.1:47500-52336 GCF_021184085.1 Oncorhynchus gorbuscha
CTATAAACCCCCAGCCTGGTCTGTTTGGTCTTCTATAAACCCTGGTCTGGTCTGTTTGGTCTTCTAAAACCCTCGGCCTGGTCTGTTTGGTCTTCTATAAACCCAAACCCGGTCTGGTCTGTTTGGTCTTCTATAAACCCAAACCCCGGTCTGGTCTGTTTGGTCTTCTATAAAACCCAAACCCCAGTCTGGTCTGTTTGGTCTTCTATAAACCCCGGTCTGGTCTGTTTGGTCTTCTATAAACCCGGTCTGGTCTGTTTGTCTGTTTGGTCTTCTATAAACCCCCAGCCCTGTTTTGGTCTTCCCTATAAACCCGGTCTGGTCTGTTTGGTCTTCTATAAACCCAAACCCCAGTCTGGTCTGTTTGGTCTTCTATAAACCCCGGTCTGGTCTGTTTGTCTTCTATAAACCCTCGGTCTGGTCTGTTTGGTCTTCTATAAACCCCGGTCTGGTCTGTTTGGTCTTCTATAAACTCCGGTCTGGTCTGTTTGGTCTTCTATAAACCCCCAGCCTGGTCTGTTTGGTCTTCTATAAACCCCCCCAGCCTGGTCTGTTTGGTCTTCTATAAACCCCCAGCCTGGTCTGTTTGGTCTTCTATAAACCCCCCCCAGCCTGGTCTGTTTGGTCTTCTATAAACCCCCCAGCCTGGTCTGTTTGGTCTTCTATAAACCCCCAGCCTGGTCTGTTTGGTCTTCTATAAACCCGGTCTGGTCTGTTTGGTCTTATATAAACCCTGGTCTGGTCTGTTTGGTCTTCTATAAACCCTCGGTCTGGTCTGTTTGGTCTTCTATAAACCCCGGTTTGGTCTGTTTGGTCTTCTATAAACCCCGGCCTGGTCTGTTTGGTCTTCTATAAACCCGGTCTGGTCTGTTTGGTCTTCTATAAACCCTCAGTCTGGTCTGTTTGGTCTTCTATAAACCCAAACCCGGTCTGGTCTGTTTGGTCTTCAAAACCCAAACCCGGTCTGGTCTGTTTGGTCTTCTATAAGCCCCAGGCCCAGTCTGGTCTGTTTGGTCTTCTATAAACCCCGGTCTGGTCTGTTTGGTCTTCTATAAACCCGGTCTGGTCTGTTTGGTCTTCTATAAACCCGGTCTGGTCTGTTTGGTCTTCTATAAACCCCCAGCCTGGTCTGTTTGGTCTTCTATAAACCCGGTCTGGTCTGTTTGGTCTTCTATAAACCCAAACCCCAGTCTGGTCTGTTTGGTCTTCTATAAACCCATAAACCCTCGGTCTGGTCTGTTTGGTCTTCTATAAACCCCGGTCTGGTCTGTTTGGTCTTCTATAAACCCGGTCTGGTCTGTTTGGTCTTCTATAAACCCGGTCTGGTCTGTTTGGTCTTCTATAAACCCCCAGCCTGGTCTGTTTGGTCTTCTATAAACCCCGGTCTGGTCTGTTTGGTCTTCTATAAACCCAAACCCCAGTCTGGTCTGTTTTGGTCTTCTATAAACCCGGTCTGGTCTGTTTGGTCTTCTATAAACCCTCAGCCTGGTCTGTTTGGTCTTCTATAAACCCGGTCTGGTCTGTTTGGTCTTCTATAAACCGGTCTGGTCTGTTTGGTCTTCTATAAACCCCCCAATAAACCCCAGCCTGGTCTGTTTGGTCTTCTATAAACCCCCAGCCTGGTCTGTTTGGTCTTCTATAAACCCCCAGCCTGGTCTGTTTGGTCTTCTATAAACCCCCAGCCTGGTCTGTTTGGTCTTCTATAAACCCCCAGCCTGGTCTGTTTGGTTTTCTATAAACCCCCAGCCTGGTCTGTTTTGTCTTCTATAAACCCTGGTCTGGTCTGTTTGGTCTTCTATAAACCCTCGGCCTGGTCTGTTTGGTCTTCTATAAACCCAAACCCGGTCTGGTCTGTTTGGTCTTCTATAAACCCAAACCCGGTCTGGTCTGTTTGGTCTTCTATAAACCCAAACCCCAGTCTGGTCTGTTTGGTCTTCTATAAACCCGGTCTGGTCTGTTTTGGTCTTCTATAAACCCGGTCTGGTCTGTTTGGTCTTCTATAAACCCAAACCCCAGTCTGGTCTGTTTGGTCTTCTATAAACCCGGTCTGGTCTTCTATAAACCCTCGGTCTGGTCTGTTTTGTCTTCTATAAACCCGGTCTGGTCTGTTTGGTCTTCTATAAACCCGGTCTGGTCTGTTTGGTCTTCTATAAACCCCCAGCCTGGTCTGTTTGGTCTTCTATAAACCCCCAGCCTGGTCTGTTTGGTCTTCTATAAACCCCCAGCCTGGTCTGTTTGGTCTTCTATAAACCCCCAGCCTGGTCTGTTTGGTCTTCTATAAACCCCCAGCCTGGTCTGTTTGGTCTTCTATAAACCCCCAGCATGGTCTGTTTGGTCTTCTATAAACCCCGGTCTGGTCTGTTTGGTCTTCTATAAACCCTGGTCTGGTCTGTTTGGTCTTCTATAAACCTCGGTCTGGTCTGTTTGGTCTTCTAAACCCCGGTTTGGTCTGTTTGGTCTTCTATAAACCCCGGCCCTGGTCTGTTTGGTCTTCTATAAACCCGGTCTGGTCTGTTTGGTGTTCTGCCAAACCCTCAGTCTGGTCTGTTTGGTCTTCTATAAACCCAAACCCAGGTCTGGTCTGTTTGGTCTTCTATAAACCCAAAGTCCCCCAGTCTGGTCTGTTTGGTCTTCTATAAACCCGGTCTGGTCTGTTTGGTCTTCTATAAACCCCGGTCTGGTCTGTTTGGTCTTCTATAAACCCGGTTTGGTCTTTTGGTCTTCTATAAACCCCCAGCCTGGTCTGTTTGGTCTTCTATAACCCCGGTCTGGTCTGTTTGGTCTTCTATAAACCCAAACCCCAGTCTGGTCTGTTTAGTCTTCTATAAACCCCGGTCTGGTCTGTTTGGTCTTCTATAAACCCTCGGTCTGGTCTGTTTGGTCTTCTATAAACCCCGGTCTGGTCTGTTTGGTCTTCTATAAACTCGGTCTGGTCTGTTTTGGTCTTCTATAAACCCCCAGCCTGGTCTGTTTGGTCTTCTATAAACCCCCAGCCTGGTCTGTTTATTCTTCTATAAACCCCCAGCCTGGTCTGTTTGGTCTTCTATAAACCCCCCAGCCTGGTCTGTTTGGTCTTCTATAAACCCCCAGCCTGGTCTGTTTGGTCTTCTATAAACCCCAGCCTGGTCTGTTTGGTCTTCTATAAACCCCCAGCCTGGTCTGGTCTTCTATAAACCCCGATCTGGTCTGTTTGGTCTTATATAAACCCTGGTCTGGTCTGTTTGGTCTTCTATAAACCACGGTCTGGTCTGTTTGGTCTTCTATAAACCCGGTTTGGTCTGTTTGGTCTTCTATAAACCCCGGCCTGGTCTGTTTGGTCTTCTATAAACCCACGGTCTGGTCTGTTTTGGTCTTCTATAAACCCTCAGTCTGGTCTGTTTGGTCTTCTATAAACCCAAACCCGGTCTGGTCTGTTTGGTCTTCTATAAACCCAGAAACCGGTCTGGTCTGTTTGGTCTTCTATAAACCCAAACCCCAGTCTGGTCTGTTTGGTCTTCTATAAACCCGGTCTGGTCTGTTTGGTCTTCTATAAACCCGGTCTGGTCTGTTTGGTCTTCTATAAACCCCGGTCTGGTCTGTTTGGTCTTCTATAAACCCCAGCCTGGTCTGTTTGGTCTTCTATAAACCCCTGATAAACCCAAACCCCAGTTCTATAAACCCGGTCTGGTCTGTTTGGTCTTCTATAAACCCTCGGTCTGGTCTGACGGTCTTCTATAAACCCGGTCTGGTCTTCTTCTATAAACCCGGTCTGGTCTGTTTGGTCTTCTATAAACCCCGGTCTGGTCTGTTTGGTCTTCTATAAACCCCCAGCCTGGTCTGTTTGGTCTTCTATAAACCCCGGTCTGGTCTGTTTGGTCTTCTATAAACCCAAACCCCAGTCTGGTCTGTTTGGTCTTCTATAAACCCCGGTCTGGTCTGTTTGGTCTTCTATAAACCCTGGTCTGGTCTGTTTGGTCTTCTTAAACCCCGGTCTGGTCTGTTTGGTCTTCTATAAACCCCGGTCTGGTCTGTTTGGTCTTCTATAAAACCCCCAGCCTGGTCTGTTTGGTCTTCTATAAACCCCCAGCCTGGTCTGTTTGGAACCTTCCTATAAACCCCCAGCCTGGTCTGTTTGGTCTTCTATAAACCCCCAGCCTGGTCTGTTTGGTCTTCTATAAACCCCCAGCCTGGTCTGTTTGGTCTTCTATAAACCCCCAGCCTGGTCTGTTTGGTTTTCTATAAACCCCCAGCCTGGTCTGTTTGGTCTTCCATAAACCCTGGTCTGGTCTGTTTGGTCTTCTATAAACCCCTCGGCCTGGTCTGTTTGGTCTTCTATAAACCCAAAGGCCCGGTCACAGGTCTGTTTGGTCTTCTATAAACCCAAACCCCGGTCTGGTCTGTTTGGTCTTCTATAAACCCAAACCCCAGTCTGGTCTGTTTGGTCTTCTATAAACCCCGGTCTGGTCTGTTTGGTCTTCTATAAACCCCGGTCTGGTCTGTTTGGTCTTCTATAAACCCAAACCCCAGTCTGGTCTGTTTGGTCTTCTATAAACCCCGGGTCTGGTCTTCTATAAACCCTCGGTCTGGTCTGTTTGGTCTTCTATAAACCCCGGTCTGGTCTGTTTGGTCTTCTATAAACCCCGGTCTGGTCTGTTTGGTCTTCTATAAACCCCCAGCCTGGTCTGTTTGGTCTTCTATAAACCCCCAGCCTGGTCTGTTTGGTCTTCTATAAACCCCCAGCCTGGTCTGTTTGGTCTTCTATAAACCCCCAGCCTGGTCTGTTTGGTCTTCTATAAACCCCCAGCCTGGTCTGTTTGGTCTTCTATAAACCCCAGCCTGGTCTGTTTGGTCTCTACA
>NW_025747568.1:0-52248 GCF_021184085.1 Oncorhynchus gorbuscha
TATATTGTGGATGTGTGTGGAAGGTTGATAATGTACTGTATATTGTGGATGTGTGTAGAAGGTTGTTATTGTACTGTATATTGTGGAAGGTTGATATTGTACTGTATATTGTTGAAGGTTGTTATTGTACTATATATTGTGGATCTGTGTGGAAGGTTGATAATGTACTGTATATTGTGGATGTGTGTAGAAGGTTGTTATTGTACTGTATATTGTGGAAGGTTGATATTGTACTGTATATTGTGGATGTGTCATGCCGGTGAAAGAGGACCCAAAAGCGACTTAACAGAAACAGAGTTTATTTAAGTCCAAAACGGAATAACAGAAATCCTCTAGACTTGTAGAGGGGAAACAACTGGAGAAGCGGCCACAGACTGCAGGTCGCTTCGGGTAGGCGCAGGCCGTAGTCGACAGAGACACCTGCTCACACGCAGCATCTGATGAAGGCAAAAAAACACGACAGGACAGGGCGATACACAATCACAGCAAAAATACGACAGGACAGGGCGAAACGCAATCACAGCATGGTGAATACAATACAAGGAACCGACGGGACAGGAACGGAACACAAAGGAATAAATAGGGACTCTAATCAGGGGAAAGGATCGGGAACAGGTGTGGGAAGACTAAATGATGATTAGGGGAATAGGAACAGCTGGGAGCAGGAACGGAACGATAGAGAGAAGAGAGAGCGAGAGAGTGAGAGAGGGAGGGGGAGAGAGAGGGCTAGAAGGAGGGAAAGAACCAAATAAGACCAGCAGAGGGAAACGAATAGCATGGGAAGCACAGGGACAAGACAAGATAATAAATGACAAACATGACAGTACCCCCCCACTCACCGAGCGCCTCCTGGCGCTCTCGAGGAGGAACACTGGCGGCAACGGAGGAAATCATAGATCAAACGGTCCAGCACGTCCCGAGAAAGAACCCAACTCCTCTCCTCAGGACCGTAACGAAAAACGATAAAAAGGGAAACTAGGGTACTACTCTAAAAAAAAATGAGAACTAGGGACAGACTGAGACACAGCAAGGGCAGGGACAAGAACAGGAGAGATGCGATGGCAGGGAACAGACTGAGACCCAGCAAGACCAGGAGCAGAAGCAGAAAAAAAATTACCAGACTTCTTCTGCGCGCAGTCTGAACACGCAGCCACGAAACGGCGCGTGTCACGCTCCTGAGTCGGCCACCAAAAGCGCTGGCGAATAGACGCAAGAGTGCCTCGAACACCGGGATGACCAGCTAACTTGGCAGAGTGAGCCCACTGAAGAACAGCCAGACGAGTGGAAACAGGAACGAAAAGGAGGTTACTAGGACAAGCGGCGACGCAGTGTGCGTGAGTGCTTGCTTAACCTGTCTTTCAATTCCCCAGACTGTCAACCCGACAACACGCCCATAAGGAAGAATCCCTCGAGATCAGTAGAAGCCACAGAAGAACTAAACAGACGGGATAAGGCATCAGGCTTGGTGTTCTTGCTACCCGGACGGTAAGAAATCACAAACTCGAAACGAGCGAAAAACAACGCCCAACGAGCTTGACGGGCATTAAGTCGTTTGGCAGAACGGATGTACTCAAGGTTCTTATGGTCTGTCCAAACGACAAAAGGAACGGTCGCCCCTCCAACCACTGTCGCCATTCGCCTAGGGCTAAGCGGATGGCGAGCAGTTCACGGTTACCCACATCATAGTTGCGCTCAGATGGCGACAGGCGATGAGAAAAATAAGCGCAAGGATGAACCTTATCGTCAGACTGGAAGCGCTGGGATAGAATGGCTCCCACGCCTACCTCTGAAGCGTCAACCTCGACAATAAATTGTCTAGTGACGTCAGGAGTAACGAGGATAGGAGCGGACGTAAAACGTTCTTTTAGAAGATCAAAAGCTCCCTGGGCGGAACCGGACCACTTAAAACACGTCTTGACAGAAGTAAGAGCTGTGAGAGGGGCAGCAACTTGACCGAAATTACGAATGAAACGCCGATAGAAATTAGCGAAACCTAAAAAGCGCTGCAACTCGACACGTGACCTTGGAACGGGCCAATCACTGACAGCTTGGACCTTAGCGGAATCCATCTGAATGCCTTCAGCGGAAATAACGGAACCGAGAAAAGTAACGGAGGAGACATGAAAAGAGCACTTCTCAGCCTTTACGTAGAGACAATTCTCTAAAAGGCGCTGTAGAACACGTCGAACGTGCTGAACATGAATCTCGAGTGACGGAGAAAAAAATCAGGATATCGTCAAGATAGACAAAAACAAAAATGTTCAGCATGTCTCTCAGAACATCATTAACTAATGCCTGAAAAACAGCTGGCGCATTGGCGAGACCGAACGGCAGAACCCGGTACTCAAAATGCCCTAACGGAGTGTTAAACGCCGTTTTCCACTCGTCCCCCTCTCTGATGCGCACGAGATGGTAAGCGTTACGAAGGTCCAACTTAGTAAAGCACCTGGCTCCCTGCAGAATCTCGAAGGCTGATGACATAAGGGGAAGCGGATAACGATTCTTAACCGTTATGTCATTCAGCCCTCGATAATCCACGCAGGGGCGCAGAGTACCGTCCTTCTTCTTAACAAAAAGAACCCCGCCCCGGCCGGAGAAGAAGAAGGCACTATGGTACCGGCGTCAAGAGACACAGACAAATAATCCTCGAGAGCCTTACGTTCGGGAGCCGACAGAGAGTATAGTCTACCTCGAGGAGGCGTGGTCCCTGGAAGGAGATCAATACTACAATCATACGACCGGTGAGGAGGAAGGGAGTTGGCTCGGGACCGACTGAAGACCGTGCGCAGATCATGATATTCCTCCGGCACTCCTGTCAAATCGCCAGGTTCCTCCTGAGAAGTAGGGAGAGAAGAAACGGGAGGGATGGCAGACATTAAACACTTCACATGACAAGAAACGTTCCAGGATAGGATAGAATTACTAGACCAATTAATAGAAGGATTATGACATACTAGCCAGGGATGACCCAAAACAACAGGTGTAAACGGTGAACGGAAAATCAAAAAAGAAATAGTCTCACTGTGGTTACCAGATACTGTGAGAGTTAAAGGTAGTGTCTCAAATTTGATACTGGGAAGATGACTACCATCTAAGGCAAACATGGGCGTAGGCTTGTCTAACGGTCTGAAAGGAATGTTATGTTTCCGAACCCATGCTTCGTCCATGAAACAACCCTCAGCCCCAGAGTCAATCAAGGCACTGCATGTAGCACCCGAACCGGTCCAGCGTAGATGGACCGACATAGTAGTACAAGATCTAGATGAAGAGGACTGAGTAGTAGCGCTCACCAGTAGCCCTCCGCTTACTGATGGGCTCTGGCCTCTTACTGGACATGAATTAACAAAATGTCCAGCAACTCCGCAATAGAGGCACAGGCGGTTGGTGATCCTCCGTTCCTCTCCTTCTTCGAGATGCGAATCCCTCCCAGCTGCATGGGCTCAGTCTCAAAGCCAGAGGAGGGAGATGGTTGCGATGCGGAGCAGGGAAACACCGTTGATGCGAGCTCTCTTCCACGAGCCCGGTGACGAAGATCTACCCGTCGTTCTATGCGGATGGCGAGAGCAATCAAAGAGTCCACATCTGAAGGAACCTCCCGGGAGAGAATCTCATCCTTAACCACTGCGTGGAGTCCCTCCAGAAAACGAGCGAGCAGCGCCGGCTCGTTCCACTCACTAGAGGCAGCAAGAGTGCGAAACTCAATGGAATAATCCGTTATGGACCGTTCACCTTGGCATAAGGAAGCCAGGGCCCTAGAAGCCTCCCCACCAAAAACTGAACGGTCAAAAACCCGAATCATCTCCTCTTTAAAGTTCTGGAATTTGTTAGAGCAATCAGCCCTTGCCTCCCAGATAGCTGTGCCCCATTCTCGAGCCCGGCCAGTAAGGAGTGAAATGACGTAAGCAACCCGAGCTCTCTCTCTAGAGTATGTGTGGGGTTGGAGAGAGAACACAATCTCACACTGCGTGAGAAAGGAGCGGCATTCAGTGGGCTGCCCGGAGTAGCAAGGTGGGTTATTAACCCTAGGTTCTGGAGGCTCGGCAGGCCAGGAAGTAACAGGTGGCACGAGACGTAGACTCTGGAACTGTCCAGAGAGGTCGGAAACCTGAGCGGCCAGGTTCTCCACGGCATGGCGAGCAGCGGACAATTCCTGCTCGTGTCTGCCGAGCATGGCTCCTTGGATCTCGACGGCAGTGTAACGAGCGTCTGAAGTCGCTGGGTCCATTCCTTGGTCGGTTCCTTCTGTCATGCCGGTGAGAGGCTAAGTTTGGGTTTCAGCACTCTAGGAAGACTCATAGTCTGCTAACGAAGCATTTCAGATGGTTCACTGAAGACTTCCCGAGGCTGTTTCAGTGTCGTTAGCTTAGCTACACTTTAGCCTTCAAAAGGGGTTTTAACCCACATAAAGGGGTGCAGGGCTAGCGAGTAATACATGCTATAACATGCTAATGTCATACTAAAGACACTACATGCAGAGACAGTTCCCCTAAACAGGGAGTTTCCTGGTCGTCAACCTCCCTCCCACCTGATTGGATGTTATGTCATGAATAATGAATTCACAGAGATGCTGTGAAGAGATGCATCATGGGGACTGGTGGTATTTAGAGACATTTACAGATGATTAGGCTGAGCTCTCAAGCACAGCTGGGAATCTACCTCTGCTAATCACACGCCAATAAACTTTGGTTCGACACATACATACGCACTCTCGAATGAGAGATGACATACATTATTGGCTCTGGCAGCGACATTAAACAGAGTCCCAGTAATATGCAGATCTGGTGACATGACTAACACCACTAGCTGGGACTGATTGTCTCTTTCTATCTAACACCACTAGCTGTGACTGATTGTCCCTTTTCTATCTAACACCACTAGCTGGGACTGATTGTCCCTTTCTATCTAACACCACTAGCTGGGACTGATTGTCCCTTTCTATCTAACACCACTAGCTGTGACTGATTGTCTCTTTCTATCTAACACCACTAGCTGTGACTGATTGTCTCTTTCTATCTAACACCACTAGCTGTGACTGATTGTCTCTCTCCATCTAACACCACTAGTTGTGACTGATTGTCTCTCTCCATCTAACACCACTAGCTGTGACTGATTGTCCCCTATCTATCTAATACCACTAGCTGTGACTGATTGTCCCTTTCTATCTAACACCACTAGTTGTGACTGATTGTCCCCTTTCTATCTAACACCACTAGCTGGGACTGATTGTCCCTTTTCTATCTAACACCACTAGCTGTGACTGATTGTCCCCTATCTATCTAACACCACTAGCTGGGACTGATTGTCCCTTTCTAACACCACTAGCTGTGACTGATTGTCCCCTATCTATCTAACACCACTAGCTGGGACTGATTGTCTCTTTCTAACACCACTAGCTGTGACTGATTGTCTCTTTCTAACACCACTAGCTGTGACTGATTGTCTCTTTCTAACACCACTAGCTGTGACTGATTGTCCCCTATCTATCTAACACCACTAGCTGTGACTGATTGTCCCTTTTTCTATCTAACACCACTAGCTGTGACTGATTGTCCCTTTCTATCTAACACCACTAGCTGTGACTGATTGTCCCTTTCTAACACCACTAGCTGTGACTGATTGTCCCCTATCTATCTAACACCACTAGCTGTGACTGATTGTCTCTTTCTATCTAACACCACTAGTTGTGACTGATTGTCTCTTTCTATCTAACACCACTAGCTGTGACTGATTGTCCCTTTCTAACACCACTAGCTGTGACTGATTGTCCCCTATCTATCTAACACCACTAGCTGTGACTGATTGTCTCTTTCTATCTAACACCACTAGCTGTGACTGATTGTCCCTTTCTAACACCACTAGCTGTGACTGATTGTCCCCTATCTATCTAACACCACTAGCTGTGACTGATTGTCCCCTATCTATCTAACACCACTAGCTGTGACTGATTGTCTCTTTCTATCTAACACCACTAGTTGTGACTGATTGTCTCTTTCTATCTAACACCACTAGCTGTGACTGATTGTCCCTTTTCTATCTAACACCACTAGTTGTGACTGATTGTCTCTTTCTATCTAACACCACTAGCTGTGACTGATTGTCCCTTTCTAACACCACTAGCTGGGACTGATTGTCCCTTTCTATCTAACACCACTAGCTGTGACTGATTGTCCCCTTTCTATCTAATACCACTAGCTGGGACTGATTGTCCCTTTCTATCTAACACCACTAGCTGGGACTGATTGTCCCTTTCTATTTAACACCACTAGTTGTGACTGATTGTCTCTTTCTAACACCACTAGTTGTGACTGATTGTCTCTTTCTATCTAACACCACTAGCTGTGACTGATTGTCCCTTTCTATCTAACACCACTAGCTGTGACTGATTGTCCCTTTCCATCTAACACCACTAGCTGTGACTGATTGTCCCTTTCTATCTAACACCACTAGCTGTGACTGATTGTCCCTTTCTATCTAACACCACTAGCTGTGACTGATTGTCCCTTTCTATCTAACACCACTAGCTGTGACTGATTGTCCCTTTCTATCGAACACCACTAGCTGTGACTGATTGTCCCTTTCTATCTAACACCACTAGCTGTGACTGATTGTCCCTTTCTATCTAACACCACTAGCTGTGACTGATTGTCCCTTTCTATCTAACACCACTAGCTGTGACTGATTGTCCCTTTCTATCTAACACCACTAGCTGTGACTGATTGTCCCTTTCTATCTAACACCACTAGCTGTGACTGATTGTCCCTTTCTATCTAACACCACTAGCTGGGACTGATTGTCCCTTTCTATCTAACACCACTAGTTGTGACTGATTGTCTCTTTCTAACACCACTAGTTGTGACTGATTGTCTCTTTCTATCTAACACCACTAGCTGTGACTGATTGTCCCTTTCTATCTAACACCACTAGCTGTGACTGATTGTCCCTTTCTATCTAACACCACTAGCTGTGACTGATTGTCCCTTTCTATCTAACACCACTAGCTGTGACTGATTGTCCCTTTCTATCTAACACCACTAGCTGTGACTGATTGTCCCTTTCTATCTAACACCACTAGCTGTGACTGATTGTCCCTTTCTATCTAACACCACTAGCTGTGACTGATTGTCCCTTTCTATCTAACACCACTAGCTGTGACTGATTGTCCCTTTCTATCTAACACCACTAGCTGTGACTGATTGTCCCTTTCTATCTAACACCACTAGCTGTGACTGATTGTCCCTTTCTATCTAACACCACTAGCTGTGACTGATTGTCCCTTTCTATCTAACACCACTAGCTGTGACTGATTGTCCCTTTCTATCTAACACCACTAGCTGTGACTGATTGTCCCTTTCTATCTAACACCACTAGCTGTGACTGATTGTCCCTTTCTATCTAACACCACTAGCTGTGACTGATTGTCCCTTTCTATCTAACACCACTAGCTGTGACTGATTGTCTCTCTCCATCTAACACCACTAGCCGGGACTGATTGTCCCTTTCTATCTAACACCACTAGCTGTGACTGATTGTCTCTTTCTATCTAATTATTATTATTATTATTATTATTAACACCACTAGCTGTGACTGATTGTCCCTTTCTATCTAACACTACTAGCTGTGACTGATTGTCCTTCACCAACAGTCCCTTTCCATCTCACCAACAGTAATGAACATTTCACAACATATTAAGTTGTGAAGGAAACACCTCTGGAGCTCATGTAGAGACAGAAGGTATTGTATGTCATATTGTATAGTACAAACATCATACAGGTTTCATAAAACTACAGTTCAGGATGAAACACATTTCAGCTACTCATGTAAAATGAGGCCACTGGTTTTGAAGAGGGGTAGAAAACCTGTTTTCAGGATGAAACATTTCAGCCACATGTAAAATGAGGCCACTGGTTTTTTTGCATTTTTTATAACAAATATTCACAAAAACCACGAGTGCCAAATCCATTCCTATTTTCAGCCCTAGTTTCACTTCCTGTCCCTCTGAGTAATCACAGAGGAGAACGTGCATAGTACCACTCCAACCCAGCCTCCAGGGACTAATAAGGAAACAGACATACACTGCATGAATATATTTCTATTTGATCATACAGTTGTAGCTCTCAGGTTATAGTTCTCAGGTTATAGTTCTCAGGGTGTATCTCTCAGGGTGTATCTCTCAGGTTATAGTTCTCAGGTTATAGTTCTCAGGTTATAGTTCTCAGGTTGTAGCTCTCAGGGTGTATCTCTCATGTTATAGTTCTCAGGTTATAGTTCTCAGGTTGTAGCTCTCAGGGTGTAGCTCTCAGGTTATAGTTCTCAGGCTATAGTTCTCAGGGTGTATCTCAGGTTATAGCTCTCAGGTTGTAGCTCTCAGGTTGTAGCTCTCAGGTTATAGTTCTCAGGTTATAGTTCTCAGGTTGTAGCTCTCAGGGTGTAGCTCTCAGGTTATAGTTCTCAGGCTATAGTTCTCAGGGTGTATCTCAGGTTATAGCTCTCAGGTTGTAGCTCTCAGGTTGTAGCTCTCAGGTTATAGTTCTCAGGGTGTAGTTCTCAGGTTGTAGCTCTCAGGGTGTATCTCTCAGGTTATAGTTCTCAGGTTGTAGCTCTCAGGTTGTAGCTCTCAGGTTGTAGCTCTCAGGTTATAGTTCTCAGGGTGTAGCTCTCAGGTTATAGTTCTCAGGGTGTATCTCTCAGGTTGTAGCTCTGAGGTTATAGTTCTCAGGGTGTATCTCTCAGGTTGTAGCTCTCAGGTTATAGTTCTCAGGTTATAGTTCTCAGGGTGTATCTCTCAGGTTATAGTTCTCAGGTTGTAGCTCTCAGGTTATAGTTCTCAGGGTGTATCTCTCAGGTTGTAGCTCTCAGGTTATAGTTCTCAGGTTATAGTGCTCAGGGTGTATCTCTCAGGTTATAGTTCTCAGGTTATAGTTCTCAGGGTGTATCTCTCAAGTTGTAGCTCTCAGGTTATAGTTCTCAGGTTATAGTTCTCAGGGTGTATCTCTCAGGTTATAGTTCTCAGGGTGTATCTCTCAGGTTGTAGCACTCAGGTTATAGCTCTCGGGTTATAGCTCTCAGGGTGTATCTCTCAGGTTATAGCTCTCAGGTTATAGTTCTCAGGTTATAGCTCTCAGGTTATAGTTCTCAGGTTGTAGCTCTCAGGCTATAGTTCTCAGGTTGTAGCTCTCAGGTTATAGCTCTCAGGGTGTAGCTGTCAGGTTATAGCTCTCAGGTTATAGTTCTCAGGGTGTATCTCTCAGGTTGTATCTCTCAGGTTATAGTTCTGAGGTTGTAGCTCTCAGGCTATAGTTCTCAGGTTGTAGCTCTCAGGTTATAGCTCTCAGGGTGTAGCTGTCAGGTTATAGCTCTCAGGTTATAGTTCTCAGGGTGTATCTCTCAGGTTATAGTTCTCAGGTTATAGTTCTCAGGTTGTAGCTCTCAGGTTATAGTTCTCAGGGTGTATCTCTCAGGTTGTAGCTCTCAGGTTATAGTTCTCAGGGTGTATCTCTCAGGGTGTATCTCTCAGGTTGTAGCTCTCAGGTTATAGTTCTCAGGGTGTAGCTCTCAGGTTATAGTTCTCAGGGTGTAGCTGTCAGGTTATAGCTCTCAGGTTATAGTTCTCAGGGTGTATCTCTCAGGTTGTATCTCTCAGGTTATAGTTCTCAGGTTATAGCTCTCAGGTTATAGCTCTCAGGTTATAGTTCTTAGGGTGTAGCTCTCAGGTTGTAGCTCTCAGGTTGTAGCTCTCAGGTTGTAGCTCTCAGGTTATAGTTCTCAGGTTATAGTTCTCAGGGTGTATCTCTCAAGTTGTAGCTCTCAGGTTATAGTTCTCAGGGTGTATCTCTCAGGTTGTAGCACTCAGGTTATAGCTCTCAGGTTATAGTTCTCAGGTTGTAGCTCTCAGGCTATAGTTCTCAGGTTGTAGCTCTCAGGCTATAGTTCTCAGGTTGTAGCTCTCAGGTTATAGCTCTCAGGTTATAGTTCTCAGGGTGTAGCTCTCGAGGTGTAACTCTCGGGGTGTAGCTCTCGGGGTGTAGCTCTCGGGCTATAGTTCTCAGGGTGTATCTCTCAGGCTATAGTTCTCAGGTTATAGTTCTCAGGTTATAGCTCTCAGGTTATAGCTCTCAGGTTATAGTTCTTAGGGTGTAGCTCTCAGGTTGTAGCTCTCAGGTTGTAGCTCTCAGGTTGTAGCTCTCAGGTTATAGTTCTCAGGTTATAGTTCTCAGGTTATAGTTCTCAGGGTGTATCTCTCAAGTTGTAGCTCTCAGGTTATAGTTCTCAGGGTGTATCTCTCAGGTTATAGTTCTCAGGGTGTATCTCTCAGGTTGTAGCACTCAGGTTATAGCTCTCAGGTTATAGTTCTCAGGTTGTAGCTCTCAGGCTATAGTTCTCAGGTTGTAGCTCTCAGGCTATAGTTCTCAGGTTGTAGCTCTCAGGTTATAGCTCTCAGGTTATAGTTCTCAGGGTGTAGCTCTCGAGGTGTAACTCTCGGGGTGTAGCTCTCGGGGTGTAGCTCTCGGGCTATAGTTCTCAGGGTGTATCTCTCAGGCTATAGTTCTCAGGTTGTAGCTCTCAGGTTATAGTTCTCGGGGTGTAGCTCTCGGGGTGTAGCTCTCGGGGTGTAGCTCTCAGGGTGTAGCTCTCAGGTTGGGTTCAAGCCCACCTCTGAAGTGGTGTCAACCATTTCCCCCATCCCTAGGGAACACAGCTGATTAAACCAACCACATTCTGAACTAAAGATCATGATTATGTGATTATTGGAGTCAGGTGTGTTAGCTGGGGCAAAAGTGTGACACCAATCAGGCCCTGGAGGACTGGAGTTGCCCATCCCTGTCCTAGGTTCTCTGGGTAATTCCCTTGGTAATCCCTTGGTTCTGGGTCAGTGTGGACAGAGCAGTCTCTCTGTCTGTTCAATAATTCATACTTCCTACACTAGCAGTCAGGTAGCTCCTCTCAAGACAGAGCATCTAGAACGGCTGTTAAAACAGTATCTACCAGGACTAGACGACAGTACAGTATCTACCAGGTCTAGACTACATACAGTATCTACCAGGATTAGACTACATACAGTATCTACCAGGACTAGACTACATACAGTATCTACCAGGACTAGACTACATTAAGTATCTACCAGGACTAGACTACATACATACAGTATCTACCAGGACTAGACTACAGTACAGTATCTACCAGGACTAGACTACAGTACAGTATCTACCAGGACTAGACTACATACATACAGTATCTACCAGGACTAGACTACATACCGTATCTACCAGGACTAGACTACATACCGTATCTACCAGGACTAGACTACATACCGTATCTACCAGGACTAGACTACATACCGTATCTACCAGGACTAGACTACATACCGTATCTACCAGGACTAGACTACATACCGTATCTACCAGGACTAGACTACATACAGTATCTACCAGGACTAGACTACATACAGTATCTACCAGGACTAGACTACATACAGTATCTACCAGGACTAGACTACATACCGTATCTACCAGGACTAGACTACATACAGTATCTACCAGGACTAGACTACATACAGTATCTACCAGGACTAGACTACATACCGTATCTACCAGGACTAGACTACATACAGTATCTACCAGGAGTAGACTATATACAGTATCTACCAGGAGTAGACTATATACAGTATCTACCAGGACTGGACTACATACAGTATCTACCAGGACTAGACTATATACAGTTACTACCAGGACTAGACTACATACAGTATCTACCAGGACTAGACTACATACAGTACAGTATCTACCAGGACTAGACTATATACAGTTACTACCAGGACTAGACTACATACAGTATCTACCAGGACTAGACTACATACAGTATCTACCAGGACTAGACTACATACAGTACAGTATCTACCAGGACTAGACTACATACAGTATCTACCAGGACTAGGCTACATACAGTATCTACCAGGACTAGACTACATACAGTACAGTATCTACCAGGACTAGACTACATACAGTATCTACCAGGACTAGACTACATACAGTATCTACCAGGACTAGACTACATACAGTACAGTATCTACCAGGACTAGACTACATACAGTATCTACCAGGACTAGACTACAGTACAGTATCTACCAGGACTAGACTACAGTACAGTATCTACCAGGACTAGACTACACACAGTATCTACCAGGACTAGACTACATACAGTATCTACCAGGACTAGACTACATACAGTATCTACCAGGACTAGACTACATACAGTACAGTATCTACCAGGACTAGACTACATACAGTATCTACCAGGACTAGGCTACATACAGTATCTACCAGGACTAGACTACATACAGTACAGTATCTACCAGGACTAGACTACATACAGTATCTACCAGGACTAGACTACATTAAGTATCTACCAGGACTAGACTACATACATACAGTATCTACCAGGACTAGACTACAGTACAGTATCTACCAGGACTAGACTACAGTACAGTATCTACCAGGACTAGACTACATACATACAGTATCTACCAGGACTAGACTACATACCGTATCTACCAGGACTAGACTACATACCGTATCTACCAGGACTAGACTACATACCGTATCTACCAGGACTAGACTACATACCGTATCTACCAGGACTAGACTACATACCGTATCTACCAGGACTAGACTACATACCGTATCTACCAGGACTAGACTACATACCGTATCTACCAGGACTAGACTACATACAGTATCTACCAGGACTAGACTACATACAGTATCTACCAGGACTAGACTACATACAGTATCTACCAGGACTAGACTACATACCGTATCTACCAGGACTAGACTACATACAGTATCTACCAGGACTAGACTACATACAGTATCTACCAGGACTAGACTACATACCGTATCTACCAGGACTAGACTACATACAGTATCTACCAGGAGTAGACTATATACAGTATCTACCAGGAGTAGACTATATACAGTATCTACCAGGACTGGACTACATACAGTATCTACCAGGACTAGACTATATACAGTTACTACCAGGACTAGACTACATACAGTATCTACCAGGACTAGACTACATACAGTACAGTATCTACCAGGACTAGACTATATACAGTTACTACCAGGACTAGACTACATACAGTATCTACCAGGACTAGACTACATACAGTATCTACCAGGACTAGACTACATACAGTACAGTATCTACCAGGACTAGACTACATACAGTATCTACCAGGACTAGGCTACATACAGTATCTACCAGGACTAGACTACATACAGTACAGTATCTACCAGGACTAGACTACATACAGTATCTACCAGGACTAGACTACATACAGTATCTACCAGGACTAGACTACATACAGTACAGTATCTACCAGGACTAGACTACATACAGTATCTACCAGGACTAGACTACAGTACAGTATCTACCAGGACTAGACTACAGTACAGTATCTACCAGGACTAGACTACACACAGTATCTACCAGGACTAGACTACATACAGTATCTACCAGGACTAGACTACAGTACAGTATCTACCAGGACTAGACTGCACACAGTATCTACCAGGACTAGACTACAGTACAGTATCTACCAGGACTAGACTACAGTACAGTATCTACCAGGACTAGACTACACACAGTATCTACCAGGACTAGACTACATACAGTATCTACCAGGACTAGACTACAGTACAGTATCTACCAGGTCTAGACTACATACAGTATCTACCAGGACTAGACTGCATACAGTACAGTATCTACCAGGACTAGACTACATACAGTACAGTATCTACCAGGACTAGACTACATACAGTATCTAACAGGACTAGACTACATACAGTATCTACCAGGACTAGACTACATACAGTGTCTACCATGACTAGACTACAGTACAGTATCTACCAGGACTAGACTACATACAGTATCTACCAGGACTAGACTACATACAGTATCTACCAGGACTAGACTACATACAGTATCTACCAGGACTAGACTACATACAGTATCTACCAGGACTAGACTATATACAGTATCTACCAGGATTAGACTACATACAGTATCTACCAGGACTAGACTACATACAGTACAGTATCTACCAGGACTAGACTACATACAGTATCTACCAGGACTAGACTACATACAGTATCTACCAGGACTAGACTACATACAGTACAGTATCTACCAGGACTAGACTACATACAGTATCTACCAGGATTAGACTACATACAGTATCTACCAGGACTAGACTACATACAGTACAGTATCTACCAGGACTAGACTACATACAGTATCTACCAGGACTAGACTACATACAGTATCTACCAGGACTAGACTACAGTACAGTATCTACCAGGACTAGACTACATACAGTATCTACCAGGATTAGACTACAGTACAGTGTCTACCAGGACTAGACTACATACAGTATCTACCAGGACTAGACTAGAGTACAGTATCTACCAGGACTAGACTACAGTACAGTATCTACCAGGACTAGACTATATACAGTATCTACCAGGACTAGACTATATACAGTGTCTACCAGGACTAGACTACATACAGTATCTACCAGGACTAGACTACAGTACAGTATCTACCAGGACTAGACTACAGTACAGTATCTACCAGGACTAGACTATATACAGTGTCTACCAGGACTAGACTACATACAGTATCTACCAGGACTAGACTACATACAGTATCTACCAGGACTAGACTACAGTACAGTATCTACCAGGACTACAGTATAGTATCTACCAGGACTACAGTATAGTATCTACCAGGACTAGACTACAGTACAGTATCTACCAGGACTAGACTACATACAGTATCTACCTGGACTAGTACTACATACAGACAGGTACATGTAGAGTAGAGGATGACAGCTACATGTAGAGGATGACAGGTACATGTAGAGTAGAGGATGACAGGTACATGTAGAGTAGAGGATGACAGGTACATGTAGAGTAGAAGATGACAGGTACATGTAGAGGATGACAGGTACATGTAGAGGATGACAGGTACATGTAGAGGATGACAGGTACATGTAGAGGATGACAGGTACATGTAGAGGATGACAGGTACATGTAGAGGATGACAGCTACATGTAGAGGATGACAGGTACATGTAGAGTAGAGGATGACAGGTACATGTAGAGGATGACAGGTACATGTAGAGGATGACAGCTACCTGTAGAGTGGAGGATGACAGGTACATGTAGAGTAGAGGATGACAGCCACATGTAGAGTAGAGGATGGCAGGTACATGTAGAGGATGACAGGTACATGTAGAGTAGAGGATGACAGGTACATGTAGAGTAGAGGATGACAGCTACATGTAGAGGATGACCGGTACATGTAGAGTAGAGGATGACAGGTACATGTAGAGTATGACAGCTACATGTAGAGGATGACAGCTACATGTAGAGTAGAGGATGACAGCTACATGTAGAGGATGACAGGTACATGTAGAGTATGACAGCTACATGTAGAGTATGACAGCTACATGTAGAGTATGACAGCTACATGTAGAGGATGACAGGTACGTGTAGAGTATGACAGCTACATGTAGAGTATGACAGCTACATGTAGAGGATGACAGCTACATGTAGAGGATGACAGGTACGTGTAGAGGATGACAGGTACATGTAGAGGATGACAGCTACATGTAGAGGATGACAGCCACATGTAGAGGATGACAGCCACATGTAGAGGATGACAGCCACATGTAGAGGATGACAGCCACATGTAGAGGATGACAGCCACATGTAGAGGATGACAGGTACCCCCATTAGACACACATACACTCCCCTCCACTTTTGACCAGAGTCCTATGGGGTAGTGCACTAAATAGGTAATAGGGTGCCATTTGGGATGACGACATACAGAGACAGTGGTTTTAAGCCTGTAGACGCAAGCAGGAAGTAGTACATTTCCTGCTCCCCCAGAGGACATCATGTCTCTTCCTGTTTATTATCACATTACTTCTCAGACTGTTAATTCACTATTTATTATTAATGACCTATATTAACTATAACCCCTGTAATGTACACTTCCTGTTTATTATTAATGACCTATATTAACTATAACCCCTGTAATGTACACTTCCTGTTTATTATTAATGACCTATATTAACTATAACCCCTGTAATGTACACTTCCTGTTTATTATTAATGACCTATATTAACTATAACCCCTGTAATGTACACTTCCTGTTTATTATTAATGACCTATATTAACTATAACCCCTGTAATGTACACTTCCTGTTTATTATTAATGACCTATATTAACTATAACCCCTGTAATGTACACTTCCTGTTTATTATTCATGACCTATATTAACTATAACCCCTGTCTAATTTACACTTCCTGTTTATTATTAATGACCTATATTAACTATAACCCCTGTCTAATTTACACTTCCTGTTTATTATTAATGACCTATATTAACTATAACCCCTGTAATGTACACTTCCTGTTTATTATTAATGACCTATATTAACTATAACCCCTGTAATGTACACTTCCTGTTTATTATTCATGACCTATATTAACTATAACCCCTGTCTAATTTACACTTCCTGTTTATTATTAATGACCTATATTAACTATAACCCCTGTCTAATTTACACTTCCTGTTTATTATTAATGACCTATATTAACTATAACCCCTGTCTAATTTACACTTCCTGTTTATTATTAATGACCTATATTAACTATAACCCCTGTAATGTACACTTCCTGTTTATTATTAATGACCTATATTAACTATAACCCCTGTAATGTACACTTCCTGTTTATTATTAATGACCTATATTAACTATAACCCCTGTAATGTACACTTCCTGTTTATTATTAATGACCTATATTAACTATAACCCCTGTAATGTACACTTCCTGTTTATTATTCATGACCTATATTAACTATAACCCCTGTAATGTACACTTCCTGTTTATTATTAATGACCTATATTAACTATAACCCCTGTAATGTACACTTCCTGTTTATTATTAATGACCTATATTAACTATAACCCCTGTAATGTACACTTCCTGTTTATTATTAATGACCTATATTAACTATAACCCCTGTAATGTACACTTCCTGTTTATTATTCATGACCTATATTAACTATAACCCCTGTAATGTACACTTCCTACTCTTCATATAATATTATGCATAACAACGGCGGCGTCGGTGGGAGAACTATAGACACTTCATATAATATACACAGTGGAGGTGATGGAAACATGGCTGTAACAGCCTCAGCACTGTTTGTTTCCATAGGAGGAGGAGGAGAGAGAGAGAGAGAGCGGTTGCCGTACCTCCATCCCTCCAGTGGGATACCTCTGTTAACGCTGACAGCAGGGTCTGAATCATCTAGGATGGGAGGAGAGGGGGTTGGGTGTGGAGGGATCACAAATGGCAACGGGCCGGATGGTTTGATAGGGCTTGACGGAACAGAGAGGTCAAGTGGCAGCTGAACTATAACCTCTGAGGCTGACCCCTCTCTGCCTGTTCTCTCAGTGATCACTCAGCCCAGAGACCGTCAGCCCAGAGACAGTCAGCCCAGAGACAGTCAGCCCAGAGACAGTCAGCCCAGAGACAGTCAGCCCAGAGACAGTCAGCCCAGAGACAGTCAGCCCAGAGACAGTCAGGCCAGAGACAGTCAGGCCAGAGACAGTCAGGCCAGAGACAGTCAGGCCAGAGACAGTCAGGCCAGAGACAGTCAGCCCAGAGACCGTCAGCCCAGAGACCGTCAGCCCAGAGACCGTCAGCCCAGAGACCGTCAGCCCAGAGACCGTCAGCCCAGAGACCGTCAGCCCAGAGACCGTCAGCCCAGAGACCGTCAGCCCAGAGACCGTCAGCCCAGAGACCGTCAGCCCAGAGACCGTCAGCCCAGAGACAGTCAGCCCAGAGACAGCTGTGTGTTGGTGTTCTGTGTATAACATTAGTGTGTTCAGGCTATAGAATACAGTGTGACTATGAGATACTTTTTGAAATGCCTTCCTCTGTCACTTCAGCTTGACACAATAACAATGTTGTTTTGGCGTCCGTCCCGGAGACACAGGACTGCTTGACTTTACCTATCACAATAACAATGCAGCAAACGGAGAATGGAGGAGCATTACAGAGGATGTAGGCTGACAGACACAGCAGCTACCAGTTACTGAACAGTACTGTGAAGTCAAGAGTCAGGACAGATGACTGCGTTACTGATACGGAAAAGGAAACTGACTGACAACACATTTCACATTTCACTCCCTCTTCCTCCCCTCCCTCCTCTTCCTCCCCTCCCTCCCTCCCTCCTCTTCCTCCCCTCCCTCCCTAGTTGACGGAGGAAAACTAAACTCTCTCTGGGACTCAGTCTCCATGCTACTCTAATGGGTGCTAGTCTAGACAGATATAGTTCCAGACACTCCTTAGAAAGTGTAATATTTACTCCAAACACTTTGCTGCAGAAGGTACAGTAGACACTTGATAAAGTGCAGTGTGTCTGATGATTAGGTTTAGTGGGGATGTTGGGCACACACACACACACACACACACACACACACACACACACACACACACACACACACACACACACACACACACACACACACACACACACACACACACACACACACACACACACACACACACACTCTATATATCCCTCAGTATTGGCTTGGTCTTCTATCACCTGTTTTCACCACGTGTAACCTGGTCAGACAGTGAGGAAGTGAGCCTGCCCTCTACTGGTGGCTGAGTGTAACTACACTCAGTTTCACTACTTGGTGTTGTAGTGTTGTAAGACATTATTAACAATGTAATGATACCTTCATCATACACCAGCTGTTGTAGTGCAGAGAAACCAGATAATACCTTCATCAATGTCTGTTGTAGTGCAGAGAAACCAGATAACACCTTCATCAATGTCTGTTGTAGTGCAGAGAAACCAGATAACACCTTCATCAATGTCTGTTGTAGTGCAGAGAAACCAGATAACACCTTCATCACAACCCAGCTGTTGTAGTGCAGAGAAACAAGCTTGTTGTCTAAAAACATATTTTGGTGTAAGGAGAGCCAACTGTAGTTTATAACATCAAGGTCCAGACAACGATCCTCAATACTCTAGTCTGGCAGTCCTGTCTGAATTATTGGAGACTTGGTCATGAGATTCTTATAGATTGTAAGACAGTGTAGTCTATTTAGTCATCTCAGTAGCCAACTGCTGAGGCTGAGCTGCAAGCCAGACATGGTCTGTTGATGAATAAGAGGTTGAATGAATTCTCTATCTTTTACATCATTCATTCTCTCTCTATCAGCTGTGAGGGTGACAGTCCATGAATGGTACACTGGTGGAGGTTCACCATACTCTGTCTGTCTGTCTGTCTGTCTGTCTGTCTGTCTGTCTGTCTGTCTGTCTGTCTGTCTGTCTGTCTGTCTGTCTGTCTGTCTGTCTGTCTGTCTGTCTGTCTGTCTGTCTGTCCGTCCGTCTGTCCGTCCGTCCGTCCGTCCGTCCGTCCGTCCGTCCGTCCGTCCGTCCGTCCGTCCGTCCGTCCGTACAATATTCTAGCCTGCTACCGGTTTTGTCCCATCCAGCTAAGAGGATGGATGTCTGCTTTCCAACAAGCCAACAAAAACGGAGGAGGGCTACACTGGTAACACCATGCTGCGCTACCAAGCAAAAAGGCAGTAATTGCTCATTTGGTCAAAAATGAGTTAGTCATTTTTGCTAGAATTAAAAGACATGCTTAATCATGTGGACAAGTATCCTGCCTCTATTGTATTGTGTTCAGGATAAAATAGGGGTCATGTTGACAGTAACTGTATAAAGTTACTATGAAACCAACGTAAATAAAAGCTATTTTTCTCAGTTTCACGCTATGAGCAGTTACTGCCTTTTTGCTTGGTAGGGCAGTATAATTGTCTGAAGTCAAACAATAGGCTGCTATTCTTGTAAACATTCACATATAGCAGGCTATTTATAGACATTCATTTCTCCTTCCAACCAGGGAGTGCGGGGAGAGCACAGCTAAGCACATGGAGAACCCAGAGAATGGTGAGACATCGACGGGCTTTAAGTAAGGCTACTTACAGTGACACCATCCCAAGTGGCAGCACCAGTGGAGCTTGAAGCACTTCCCATGGCTGTGTGTGGCGCAGATGGACAGTCCGTCGCACGGGAGAAAGTCCGGTCTCCCCGCGCAGCTCCGGGCCAACGCCTGCGCCTCGTCCAACTTCTCGCTCTTCCGTCCGCCCGACGCGGCCATCGCGTAGCGCACACCCCAGGATCAAACGCACGCCATGTAACCCATCAGAGAACGCAGCTTTAGCCCACCAGCCAAAAATGGTCTGGAATTTCGGTTTTGGTCTCAAAACCTCAGCAAACGCCAAATGTCTAACCAGGGAGGAAACTCCAAAGCGTGACGCAAACGAGTTAAATGTGGCCCCGTTGTAGCCACCCCCCCAAGCAGCACCGAGAGAATCAAAATGCGATGAAAGTTCCAGTTCCAAGAATACGATTGACAGCTTGTTTTACGTAAACATCTGGATCTCCAGCCGCTGGAATTAATTTCTGTAAACGTCGACGAGGTTATCTCAGCCAGAGAGATTTCCGTGGCGTATCCCGTGTCAGGCTTTCATTTGATACAGCCAGCCTTCTATCAGCCTGACAAGAGACTCCCCTGTCTGTTGATGAAGCCCTCGCCGTTTCCTTCCTCTTAGGCTATCCCCTCCTCCTCCTCCTCCTCCTCCTCCTCCTCTCTCTCTCTCTCTCTCTCTCTCTCTCTCTCTCTCTCTCTCTCTCTCTCTCTCTCTCTCTCTCTCTCTCTCTCTCTCTCTCTCTCTCTCTCTCTCTCTCTCTCTCTCTCTCTCTCTCTCTCTCTCTCTCTCTCTCTCCAGTTCGGTTCAGCCATAAAGGAAGTCCGATATTTGGTCTATTGTCCTCATTTCTGGCTGTAATAGCCTTTCCTCCGAAATCAGAACTGATTCAGATGAAAGTAATCATGTAAACAAAGCCTATAATTTGAATCGGAAGCAACCTTTTTCAAGATAAATATAGGTCATTCTGTTAACGGATCCTTCATTTTTAAATGTTTATTTAATTAATTTAAACTGTATTTAACTAGGCCAATCAGTAAAGAAAAAACATCTTATTTACAATGACGGCCTACCAAAAGGTGAAACAAAATATAGGACAAAACACACATCATGATCAGAGAGACACCACAATCCTACATAAAGAGAGACCTAAGACAACAGCATAGCATGGCAGCAACACATAACACAGCATGGTAGCAACACAACATGACAACAACATGGTAGCAACACATAACACAGCATGGTAGCAACACAACATGACAACAACATGGTAGCAACACAACATAACAACAACATGGTAGCAACACAACATAACAACAACATGGTAGCAACACAACATAACAACAACATGGTAGCAACACAACATAACAACAACATGGTAGCAACAACATGGTAGCAACACAACATAACAACAACATGGTAGCAAAACAACATGGTAGCAACACAACATGACAACAACATGGTAGCAGCACAACATGACAACAACATGGTAGCAACACAACATGACAACAACATGGTAGCAACACAACATAACAACAACATGGTAGCAACACAACATGACAACAACATGGTAGCAGCACAACATGACAACAACATGGTAGCAACACAACATAACAACAACATGGTAGCAACACAACATGACAACAACATGGTAGCAACACAACATAACAACAGCATGGTAGCAACACAACATAACAACAACATGGTAGCAACACAACATGACAACAACATGGTAGCAATACAACATAACAACAGCATGGTAGCAACACAACATAACAACAACATGGTAGCAACACAACATGACAACAACATGGTAGCAACACAACATAACAACAACATGGTAGCAACACAACATAACAACAACATGGTAGCAGCACAACATGACAACAACATGGTAGCAACACAACATGACAACAACATGGTAGCAACACAACATGACAACAACACGGTAGCAACACAACATGACAACAACACGGTAGCAACACAACATAACAACAACATGGTAGCAACACAACATGACAACAACATGGTAGCAACACAACATGACAACAACATGGTAGCAACACAACATGACAACAACATGGTAGCAACACAACATGACAACAACATGGTAGCAACACAACATGACAACAACATGGTAGCAACACAACATGACAACAACACGGTAGCAACACAAAACATGGTACAAACATTATTGGGCACAGACAACAGCACAAAGGGCAAGAAGGTAGAGACAACAGCACAAAGGGCAAGAAGGTAGAGACAACAGCACAAAGGGCAAGAAGGTAGAGACAACAGCACAGTATATTACACAAAGCAGCCACAACTGTCAGAAAGAGTGTCCATGATTGAGTCTTTGAATGAAGAGATGGAGATAAAACTGTTCAGTTTGAGTGTTTTTGCAGCTCGTTCCAGTCACTAGAGGAGCGACCCAGAGATGTGTGTGCTTTGGGGACCTTTAACAGAATGTGACTGGCAGAACGGATGTTGTATGTGGAGGATGAGGGCTGCAGTAGGGGGGAGTAAGGCCTACAGTAGGGGGGAGTGAGGCCTACAGTAGGGGGAGTGAGGCCTACAGTAGGGGGAGTGAGGTCCTACAGTAGGGGGAGTGAGGCCTACAGTAGGGGGGGGGAGTGAGGCCTACAGTAGGGGGAGTGAGGCCTACAGTAGGGGGGGGGAGTGAGGTCCTACAGTAGGGGGGGGAGTAAGGCCTACAGTAGGGGGAGTGAGGCCTACAGTAGGGGGGGGGAGTGAGGCCTACAGTAGGGGGAGTGAGGGGTAGGGGGGGGAGTGAGGCCTACAGTAGGGGGAGTGAGGCCTACAGTAGGGGGGAGTGAGGCCTACAGTAGGGGGGGAGGCCTACAGTAGGGAGTGAGGCCTACAGTAGGGGAGTGAGGCCTACAGTAGGGGGAGTGAGGCCTACAGTAGGGGGAGTGAGGCCTACAGTAGGGGGAGTGAGGCCTACTAGGCCAGTAGGGGGGGGGAGTGAGGCCTACAGTAGGGGGAGTGAGGCCTACAGTAGGGGGAGTGAGGCCTACAGTAGGGGGAGTGAGGCCTACAGTAGGGAGGAGTGAGGCCTACAGTAGGGAGGAGTGAGGCCTACAGTAGGGGGAGTGAGGCCTACAGTAGGGGGAGTGAGGCCTACAGTAGGGGGGGGGCCTACAGTGAGGCCTACAGTAGGGGGAGTGAGGCCTACAGTAGGGGGAGTGAGGCCTACAGTAGGGGGGGGGCCTACAGTGAGGCCTACAGTAGGGGGAGTGAGGCCTACAGTAGGGGGAGTGAGGCCTACAGTAGGGGGGGAGTGAGGCCTACAGTAGGGGGAGTGAGGCCTACTGAGGCCTACAGTAGGGGGAGAGGCCTACAGTAGGGGAGTGAGGCCTACAGTAGGGGGAGTGAGGCCTACAGTAGGGGGGTGAGGCCTACAGTAGGGGGAGTGAGGCCTACAGTAGGGGGAGTGAGGCCTACAGTAAGAGTGTTTTATAAATAGTATCAACCAGTGGGTCTTGCCACGGGTCTACAGAGATGACCAGTTTAGGGAGGAGTATAGTTTACAGGGCTCCCAAGTGGCACAGCGGTCTGAGGCACTGTATTTCAGTGCTTGACAGGTCACTACAGACACCCTGGTTCGAATCCAGGCTGTATCACAAACAGCCGGAATTGGGAGGCCCATAGAGTGGCAGACAATTGGCCCAGCGTCGTCCGGGTTTGGCCGGCGTTGGCCATCATTGTAAATAAGAATTTGTTCTTGCCTAGTTAAATAAAGGTTGAATTTAAATATATATAGAGATATATACTGCAGTCATGTGTCCTTTAATTAAGGAGCATTGGTGGCAAATCTGATGTCCGAGTGGTGAAGAACATCTGGCCGCTTCCCTTTTTCATTTCACCCTGAAATTCCAGGTAATAAGAACTACAAAATAATATATATAACAGTCAAAAGTCTGGACACATCTACTAATTCCAGGGTTTTACTTTATTTTTGACTATTTTCAACATTGTAGAATAAAAACAATCTAAATAAATCTCCCGGAGTGTGTAAGGCTGTCATCAAGGCAAAGGGCGGCTACTTTGAAGAATCTCAAATATTAAATATAGTTGGATTTGTTTAGTTTTGGTTACTACATGATTCCATGTGTGTTATTTCATAGTTTTGATGTCTTCACTATTATTCTACAATATAGAAAATAAAAAAAAATAAAGGAAAACCCTGGAATGAGTAGGTGTCCAACCTTGTGACTGGTTCTGTATATATATATATATATATTACTATGTCATTTCATTGAGAGTAATTAAATGCTGAAATCCTTTATTTCCAGTAATAATGAAAAATACTACTACTACACACATGCACACACACAGACACAGCATAGAGCCATTAATTCATTAAAGGGCCATTTATAATAACATAAATAAAAAGTATCAACAGAAATGCTGTGTTCAAGCCAGCATGATTTAAGAAACATGAAAGAGACCAGTGGAAGAAACCCTGAAAGGAATAGAAAGGAGATCTGGCCAATATTCTGGTACTGCTCTGTGCTCCAAAAGGCTTCCTTGTACTGCATCATATTCACATCACATGATTTCCCTGTGTGTGTGTGTGCGTGTGTGTTTGTGCGCGTGTGTGTGTGTGTGTGCGTGTGTGTGTGTGCGTGTGCGTGTGTGTGTGTGTGTGTGTGCATGTATCCCCCCTTCCCACCACACTTCTGATGATCTGTTTATTTTAATATATATATATATTGTAGTTCACAAATCTTCTGGTTTCTGTAACATTTATTTATTAATATTATTTTATTCACAAAACAAAACACAGGAATTAACAAGAAAATACTAAAACATACCAAAAATATCAATATAATAATTTCTTTACTGATAATTGTTGTGCAGTTGTATTAACGCTGAAAACATCTTATTATAATGATTCAGGAAGAGGTTGTTCCTGTTCATGCCTTCCAATCTGACTTCTGGATCAACTTTGTGATCATTACCATAGATAAGATGAGTTTTCATTAGTGTAGTTAGACCCCTGGGAACAGCTTTGTGATCATTACCAAGGATAAGATGAGTTTTCATTAGTGTAGTTAGACCCCTGGGATCAACTTTGTGATCATTACCAAAGATAAGATGAGTTTTCATTAGTGTAGTTAGACCCCTGGGAACAGCTTTGTGATCATTACCATAGATAAGATGAGTTTTCATTAGTGTAGTTAGACCCCTGGGAACAGCTTTGTGATCATTACCAAAGATAAGATGAGTTTTCATTAGTGTAGTTAGAACCCTGGGAACAGCTTTGATCACAGAAATAAACTCTCTGAAACTCTTTCAATGTTATAAATTGTTGTCAAAAACATCAAGAACAAAGTTGTTATTCCTCTCATGCCAGCTGGGGTAGAACACTGACTTATTCCTTACAGTTATGTCTGAATTATTCCACAAAAAAAGCTTTATGTGGGGAAAAACTGTGCAGGAAACATTTACCAATTTAGCAGGTAATCTTCCAGAAAAATATTTAAGTTTCAGTAAAAATTGAAGACCTCCCAACTTATTAAATACATTATTCAACATGGTATTTCATTCCAAATCAGTATTGATCAAACATCTTTTCAACCAGTTGATCTTGAAAGTGTTATTTATGTCACAAAGTCCAACACTTCCAGACCTCCTTCAGCTCTTTTATTAGAGGACTGACTCTTTTCGTTTGTGAGACTTCTTTTTTCCAGATGAAGTCAAGAAAGGTCTTGTTGATCTCTTTACAAGTAGAGGGATTTACAAATAAATATCATGAGGGGTACACAAAGTCCCTCTGCCTTGGACAGAATCACTAGTCCCTCTGCCTTGGACAGAATCACTAGTCCCTCTGCCTTGGACAGAATCACTAGTCCCTCTGCCTTGGACAGAATCACTAGTCCCTCTGCCTTGGACAGAATCACTAGTCCCTCTGCCTTGGACAGAATCACTAGTCCCTCTGCCTTGGACAGAATCACTAGTCCCTCTGCCTTGGACAGAATCACTAGTCCCTCTGCCTTGGACAGAATCACTAGTCCCTCTGCCTTGGACAGAATCACTAGTCCCTCTGCCTTGGACAGAATCACTAGTCCCTCTGCCTTGGACAGAATCACTAGTCCCTCTGCCTTGGACAGAATCACTAGTCCCTCTGCCTTGGACATAATCACTAGTCCCTCTGCCTTGGACAGAATCACTAGTCCCTCTGCCTTGGACAGAATCACTAGTCCCTCTGCCTTGGACAGAATCACTAGTCCCTCTGCCTTGGACAGAATCACTAGTCCCTCTGCCTTGGACAGAATCACTAGTCCCTCTGCCTTGGACAGAATCTCCCAAGTATAGAAGGAGCCCTTTGGAGCCAATTATAACATTTATTTATTTTCTTAATTTTAGGAGAGAAATTTCTATGTTGTCTAACAGATGTATTCCTAAATATTTAACACAATCCTTTACAGGAATATTTTCTAATTCTTTATCATCAGAGTCAAATGAACATACGATTTCATAGTTAGAATCATTCAGTGTTAATCCTGATGCAATAGAGAATGCAGTAATCGCATTAAGGACAACCTGGTCTTTGTTAATCCTGATGCAATAGAGAATGCAGTAATCACATTAAGGACAACCTGGTCTTTGTTAATCCTGATGCAATAGAGAATGCAGTAATCACATTAAGGACAACCTGGTCTTTGTTAATCCTGATGCAATAGAGAATGCAGTAATCACATTAAGGACAACCTGGTCTTTGTTAATCCTGATGCAATAGAGAATGCAGTAATCACATTAAGGACAACCTGGTCTTTGTTAATCCTGATGCAATAGAGAATGCAGTAATCACATTAAGGACAACCTGGTCTTTGTTAATCCTGATGCAATAGAGAATGCAGTAATCACATTAAGGACAACCTGGTCTTTGTTAATCCTGATGCAATAGAGAATGCAGTAATCACATTAAGGACAACCTGGTCTTTGTTAATCCTGATGCAATAGAGAATGCAGTAATCACATTAAGGACAACCTGGTCTTTGTTAATCCTGATGCAATAGAGAATGCAGTAATCACATTAAGGACAACCTGGTCTTTGTTAATCCTGATGCAATAGAGAATGCAGTAATCGCATTAAGGACAACCTGGTCTTTGTTAATCCTGATGCAATAGAGAATGCAGTAATCGCATTAAGGACAACCTGGTCTTTGTTAATCCTGATGCAATAGAGAATGCAGTAATCGCATTAAGGACAACCTGGTCTTTGTTAATCCTGATGCAATAGAGAATGCAGTAATCACATTAAGGACAACTTGGTCTTTGTTCATCCTGATGCAATAGAGAATGCAGTAATCACATTAAGGACAACCTGGTCTTTGTTAATCCTGATGCAATAGAGAATGCAGTAATCACATTAAGGACAACCTGGTCTTTGTTAATCCTGATGCAATAGAGAATGCAGTAATCACATTAAGGACAACCTGGTCTTTGTTAATCCTGATGCAATAGAGAATGCAGTAATCACATTAAGGACAACCTGGTTGTTAATCCTGATGCAATAGAGAATGCAGTAATAGCATTAAGGACAACCTGGTCTTTGTTAATCCTGATGCAATAGAGAATGCAGTAATCACATTAAGGACAACCTGTTCTTTGTTAATCCTGATGCAATAGAGAATGCAGTAATAGCATTAAGGACAACCTGGTCTTTGTTAATCCTGATGCAATAGAGAATGCAGTAATAGCATTAAGGACAACCTGGTCTTTGTTAATCCTGATGCAATAGAGAATGCAGTAATCACATTAAGGACAACCTGGTCTTTGTTAATCCTGATGCAATAGAGAATGCAGTAATCACATTAAGGACAACCTGGTCTTTGTTAATCCTGATGCAATAGAGAATGCAGTAATCGCATTAAGGACAACCTGGTCTTTGTTAATCCTGATGCAATAGAGAATGCAGTAATGGCATTAAGGACAACCTGGTCTTTGTTAATCCTGATGCAATAGAGAATGCAGTAATCACATTAAGGACAACCTGGTCTTTGTTAATCCTGATGCAATAGAGAATGCAGTAATAGCATTAAGGACAACCTGGTCTTTGTTAATCCTGATGCAATAGAGAATGCAGTAATAGCATTAAGGACAACCTGGTCTTTGTTAATCCTGATGCAATAGAGAATGCAGTAATAGCATTAAGGACAACCTGGTCTTTGTTAATCCTGATGCAATAGAGAATGCAGTAATAGCATTAAGGACAACCTGGTCTTTGTTAATCCTGATGCAATAGAGAATGCAGTAATCGCATTAAGGACAACCTGGTCTTTGTTAATCCTGATGCAATAGAGAATGCAGTAATCACATTAAGGACAACCTGGTCTTTGTTAATCCTGATGCAATAGAGAATGCAGTAATCACATTAAGGACAACCTGGTCTTTGTTAATCCTGATGCAATAGAGAATGCAGTAATCACATTAAGGACAACCTGGTCTTTGTTAATCCTGATGCAATAGAGAATGCAGTAATAGCATTAAGGACAACCTGGTCTTTGTTAATCCTGATGCAATAGAGAATGCAGTAATAGCATTAAGGACAACCTGGTCTTTGTTAATCCTGATGCAATAGAGAATGCAGTAATAGCATTAAGGACAACCTGGTCTTTGTTAATCCTGATGCAATAGAGAATGCAGTAATAGCATTAAGGACAACCTGGTCTTTGTTAATCCTGATGCAATAGAGAATGCAGTAATAGCATTAAGGACAACCTGGTCTTTGTTAATCCTGATGCAATAGAGAATGCAGTAATAGCATTAAGGACAACCTGGTCTTTGTTAATCCTGATGCAATAGAGAATGCAGTAATAGCATTAAGGACAACCTGGTCTTTGTTAATCCTGATGCAATAGAGAATGCAGTAATAGCATTAAGGACAACCTGGTCTTTGTTAATCCTGATGCAATAGAGAATGCAGTAATAGCATTAAGGACAACCTGGTCTTTGTTAATCCTGATGCAATAGAGAATGCAGTAATCCTGATGCAATAGAGAATGGTAATCACATTAAGGACAACCTGGTCTTTGTTAATCCTGATGCAATAGAGAATGCAGTAATCTGATGCATTAAGGACAACCTGGTCTTTGTTAATCCTGATGCAATAGAGAATGCAGTAATAGCATTAAGGACAACCTGGTCTTTGTTAATCCTGATGCAATAGAGAATGCAGTAATAGCATTAAGGACAACCTGGTCTTTGTTAATCCTGATGCAATAGAGAATGCAGTAATCGCATTAAGGACAACCTGGTCTTTGTTAATCCTGATGCAATAGAGAATGCAGTAATCGCATTAAGGACAACCTGGTCTTTGTTAATCCTGATGCAATAGAGAATGCAGTAATAGCATTAAGGACAACCTGGTCTTTGTTAATCCTGATGCAATAGAGAATGCAGTAATAGCATTAAGGACAACCTGGTCTTTGTTAATCCTGATGCAATAGAGAATGCAGTAATCAGCATTAAGGACAACCTGGTCTTTGTTAATCCTGATGCAATAGAGAATGCAGTAATCAGCATTAAGGACAACCTGGTCTTTGTTAATCCTGATGCAATAGAGAATGCAGTAATAGCATTAAGGACAACCTGGTCTTTGTTAATCCTGATGCAATAGAGAATGCAGTAATCGCATTAAGGACAACCTGGTCTTTGTTAATCCTGATGCAATAGAGAATGCAGTAATCACATTAAGGACAACCTGGTCTTTGTTAATCCTGATGCAATAGAGAATGCAGTAATAGCATTAAGGACAACCTGGTCTTTGTTAATCCTGATGCAATAGAGAATGCAGTAATAGCATTAAGGACAACCTGGTCTTTGTTAATCCTGATGCAATAGAGAATGCAGTAATAGCATTAAGGACAACCTGGTCTTTGTTAATCCTGATGCAATAGAGAATGCAGTAATCGCATTAAGGACAACCTGGTCTTTGTTAATCCTGATGCAATAGAGAATGCAGTAATCCTGATGCATTAAGGACAACCTGGTCTTTGTTAATCCTGATGCAATAGAGAATGCAGTAATCGCATTAAGGACAACCTGGTCTTTGTTAATCCTGATGCAATAGAGAATGCAGTAATAGCATTAAGGACAACCTGGTCTTTGTTAATCCTGATGCAATAGAGAATGCAGTAATAGCATTAAGGACAACCTGGTCTTTGTTAATCCTGATGCAATAGAGAATGCAGTAATCGCATTAAGGACAACCTGGTCTTTGTTAATCCTGATGCAATAGAGAATGCAGTAATCGCATTAAGGACAACCTGGTCTTTGTTAATCCTGATGCAATAGAGAATGCAGTAATCGCATTAAGGACAACCTGGTCTTTGTTAATCCTGATGCAATAGAGAATGCAGTAATCGCATTAAGGACAACCTGGTCTTTGTTAATCCTGATGCAATAGAGAATGCAGTAATAGCATTAAGGACAACCTGGTCTTTGTTAATCCTGATGCAATAGAGAATGCAGTAATCGCATTAAGGACAACCTGGTCTTTGTTAATCCTGATGCAATAGAGAATGCAGTAATCGCATTAAGGACAACCTGGTCTTTGTTAATCCTGATGCAATAGAGAATGCAGTAATCGCATTAAGGACAACCTGGTCTTTGTTAATCCTGATGCAATAGAGAATGCAGTAATAGCATTAAGGACAACCTGGTCTTTGTTAATCCTGATGCAATAGAGAATGCAGTAATCGCATTAAGGACAACCTGGTCTTTGTTAATCCTGATGCAATAGAGAATGCAGTAATCGCATTAAGGACAACCTGGTCTTTGTTAATCCTGATGCAATAGAGAATGCAGTAATCGCATTAAGGACAACCTGGTCTTTGTTAATCCTGATGCAATAGAGAATGCAGTAATAGCATTAAGGACAACCTGGTCTTTGTTAATCCTGATGCAATAGAGAATGCAGTAATCGCATTAAGGACAACCTGGTCTTTGTTAATCCTGATGCAATAGAGAATGCAGTAATCGCATTAAGGACAACCTGGTCTTTGTTAATCCTGATGCAATAGAGAATGCAGTAATAGCATTAAGGACAACCTGGTCTTTGTTAATCCTGATGCAATAGAGAATGCAGTAATCGCATTAAGGACAACCTGGTCTTTGTTAATCCTGATGCAATAGAGAATGCAGTAATAGCATTAAGGACAACCTGGTCTTTGTTAATCCTGATGCAATAGAGAATGCAGTAATCTGGCATTAAGGACAACTTGGTCTTTGTTAATCCTGATGCAATAGAGAATGCAGTAATCGCATTAAGGACAACCTGGTCTTTGTTAATCCTGATGCAATAGAGAATGCAGTAATAGCATTAAGGACAACCTGGTCTTTGTTAATCCTGATGCAATAGAGAATGCAGTAATCGCATTAAGGACAACCTGGTCTTTGTTAATCCTGATGCAATAGAGAATGCAGTAATCGCATTAAGGACAACCTGGTCTTTGTTAATCCTGATGCAATAGAGAATGCAGTAATCGATGCATTAAGGACAACCTGGTCTTTGTTAATCCTGATGCAATAGAGAATGCAGTAATAGCATTAAGGACAACCTGGTCTTTGTTAATCCTGATGCAATAGAGAATGCAGTAATCGCATTAAGGACAACCTGGTCTTTGTTAATCCTGATGCAATAGAGAATGCAGTAATCGCATTAAGGACAACCTGGTCTTTGTTAATCCTGATGCAATAGAGAATGCAGTAATCGCATTAAGGACAACCTGGTCTTTGTTAATCCTGATGCAATAGAGAATGCAGTAATAGCATTAAGGACAACCTGGTCTTTGTTAATCCTGATGCAATAGAGAATGTTAAGTAATGCGCATTAAGGACAACCTGGTCTTTGTTAATCCTGATGCAATAGAGAATGCAGTAATCGCATTAAGGACAACCTGGTCTTTGTTAATCCTGATGCAATAGAGAATGCAGTAATCGCATTAAGGACAACCTGGTCTTTGTTAATCCTGATGCAATAGAGAATGCAGTAATCGCATTAAGGACAACCTGGTCTTTGTTAATCCTGATGCAATAGAGAATGCAGTAATAGCATTAAGGACAACCTGGTCTTTGTTAATCCTGATGCAATAGAGAATGCAGTAATAGCATTAAGGACAACCTGGTCTTTGTTAATCCTGATGCAATAGAGAATGCAGTAATCGCATTAAGGACAACCTGGTCTTTGTTAATCCTGATGCAATAGAGAATGCAGTAATCGCATTAAGGACAACCTGGTCTTTGTTAATCCTGATGCAATAGAGAATGCAGTAATCGCATTAAGGACAACCTGGTCTTTGTTAATCCTGATGCAATAGAGAATGCAGTAATCGCATTAAGGACAACCTGGTCTTTGTTAATCCTGATGCAATAGAGAATGCAGTAATCGCATTAAGGACAACCTGGTCTTTGTTAATCCTGATGCAATAGAGAATGCAGTAATAGCATTAAGGACAACCTGGTCTTTGTTAATCCTGATGCAATAGAGAATGCAGTAATCGCATTAAGGACAACCTGGTCTTTGTTAATCCTGATGCAATAGAGAATGCAGTAATCGCATTAAGGACAACCTGGTCTTTGTTAATCCTGATGCAATAGAGAATGCAGTAATAGCATTAAGGACAACCTGGTCTTTGTTAATCCTGATGCAATAGAGAAGGCAGTAATCGCATTAAGGACAACCTGGTCTTTGTTAATCCTGATGCAATAGAGAATGCAGTAATCGCATTAAGGACAACCTGGTCTTTGTTAATCCTGATGCAATAGAGAATGCAGTAATAGCATTAAGGACAACCTGGTCTTTGTTAATCCTGATGCAATAGAGAATGCAGTAATAGCATTAAGGACAACCTGGTCTTTGTTAATCCTGATGCAATAGAGAATGCAGTAATCGCATTAAGGACAACCTGGTCTTTGTTAATCCTGATGCAATAGAGAATGCAGTAATCGCATTAAGGACAACCTGGTCTTTGTTAATCCTGATGCAATAGAGAATGCAGTAATAGCATTAAGGACAACCTGGTCTTTGTTAATCCTGATGCAATAGAGAATGCAGTAATAGCATTAAGGACAACCTGGTCTTTGTTAATCCTGATGCAATACAGAATGCAGTAATCGCATTAAGGACAACCTGGTCTTTGTTAATCCTGATGCAATAGAGAATGCAGTAATAGCATTAAGGACAACCTGGTCTTTGTTAATCCTGATGCAATAGAGAATGCAGTAATAGCATTAAGGACAACCTGGTCTTTGTTAATCCTGATGCAATAGAGAATGCAGTAATCGCATTAAGGACAACCTGGTCTTTGTTAATCCTGATGCAATAGAGAATGCAGTAATCGCATTAAGGACAACCTGGTCTTTGTTAATCCTGATGCAATAGAGAATGCAGTAATCGCATTAAGGACAACCTGGTCTTTGTTAATCCTGATGCAATAGAGAATGCAGTAATCGCATTAAGGACAACCTGGTCTTTGTTAATCCTGATGCAATAGAGAATGCAGTAATGGCATTAAGGACAACCTGGTCTTTGTTAATCCTGATGCAATAGAGAATGCAGTAATCGCATTAAGGACAACCTGGTCTTTGTTAATCCTGATGCAATAGAGAATGCAGTAATCGCATTAAGGACAACCTGGTCTTTGTTAATCCTGATGCAATAGAGAATGCAGTAATCGCATTAAGGACAACCTGGTCTTTGTTAATCCTGATGCAATAGAGAATGCAGTAATCGCATTAAGGACAACCTGGTCTTTGTTAATCCTGATGCAATAGAGAATGCAGTAATCGCATTAAGGACAACCTGGTCTTTGTTAATCCTGATGCAATAGAGAATGCAGTAATCGCATTAAGGACAACCTGGTCTTTGTTAATCCTGATGCAATAGAGAATGCAGTAATCGCATTAAGGACAACCTGGTCTTTGTTAATCCTGATGCAATAGAGAATGCAGTAATCGCATTAAGGACAACCTGGTCTTTGTTAATCCTGATGCAATAGAGAATGCAGTAATCGCATTAAGGACAACCTGGTCTTTGTTAATCCTGATGCAATAGAGAATGCAGTAATAGCATTAAGGACAACCTGGTCTTTGTTAATCCTGATGCAATAGAGAATGCAGTAATCGCATTAAGGACAACCTGGTCTTTGTTAATCCTGATGCAATAGAGAATGCAGTAATAGCATTAAGGACAACCTGGTCTTTGTTAATCCTGATGCAATAGAGAATGCAGTAATCAACCTGGTCTTTGTTAATCCTTAAGGACAACCTGGTCTTTGTTAATCCTGATGCAATAGAGAATGCAGTAATAGCATTAAGGACAACCTGGTCTTTGTTAATCCTGATGCAATAGAGAATGCAGTAATAGCATTAAGGACAACCTGGTCTTTGTTAATCCTGATGCAATACAGAATGCAGTAATCGCATTAAGGACAACCTGGTCTTTGTTAATCCTGATGCAATAGAGAATGCAGTAATCGCATTAAGGACAACCTGGTCTTTGTTAATCCTGATGCAATAGAGAATGCAGTAATAGCATTAAGGACAACCTGGTCTTTGTTAATCCTGATGCAATAGAGAATGCAGTAATAGCATTAAGGACAACCTGGTCTTTGTTAATCCTGATGCAATACAGAATGCAGTAATCGCATTAAGGACAACCTGGTCTTTGTTAATCCTGATGCAATAGAGAATGCAGTAATCGCATTAAGGACAACCTGGTCTTTGTTAATCCTGATGCAATAGAGAATGCAGTAATAGCATTAAGGACAACCTGGTCTTTGTTAATCCTGATGCAATAGAGAATGCAGTAATAGCATTAAGGACAACCTGGTCTTTGTTAATCCTGATGCAATAGAGAATGCAGTAATCGCATTAAGGACAACCTGGTCTTTGTTAATCCTGATGCAATAGAGAATGCAGTAATCGCATTAAGGACAACCTGGTCTTTGTTAATCCTGATGCAATAGAGAATGCAGTAATAGCATTAAGGACAACCTGGTCTTTGTTAATCCTGATGCAATAGAGAATGCAGTAATAGCATTAAGGACAACCTGGTCTTTGTTAATCCTGATGCAATACAGAATGCAGTAATCGCATTAAGGACAACCTGGTCTTTGTTAATCCTGATGCAATAGAGAATGCAGTAATCGCATTAAGGACAACCTGGTCTTTGTTAATCCTGATGCAATAGAGAATGCAGTAATAGCATTAAGGACAACCTGGTCTTTGTTAATCCTGATGCAATAGAGAATGCAGTAATCGCATTAAGGACAACCTGGTCTTTGTTAATCCTGATGCAATAGAGAATGCAGTAATCGCATTAAGGACAACCTGGTCTTTGTTAATCCTGATGCAATAGAGAATGCAGTAATAGCATTAAGGACAACCTGGTCTTTGTTAATCCTGATGCAATAGAGAATGCAGTAATCGCATTAAGGACAACCTGGTCTTTGTTAATCCTGATGCAATAGAGAATGCAGTAATAGCATTAAGGACAACCTGGTCTTTGTTAATCCTGATGCAATAGAGAATGCAGTAATCGCATTAAGGACAACCTGGTCTTTGTTAATCCTGATGCAATAGAGAATGCAGTAATCGCATTAAGGACAACCTGGTCTTTGTTAATCCTGATGCAATAGAGAATGCAGTAATCGCATTAAGGACAACCTGGTCTTTGTTAATCCTGATGCAATAGAGAATGCAGTAATCGCATTAAGGACAACCTGGTCTTTGTTAATCCTGATGCAATAGAGAATGCAGTAATCGCATTAAGGACAACCTGGTCTTTGTTAATCCTGATGCAATAGAGAATGCAGTAATCGCATTAAGGACAACCTGGTCTTTGTTAATCCTGATGCAATAGAGAATGCAGTAATCGCATTAAGGACAACCTGGTCTTTGTTAATCCTGATGCAATAGAGAATGCAGTAATCGCATTAAGGACAACCTGGTCTTTGTTAATCCTGATGCAATAGAGAATGCAGTAATCGCATTAAGGACAACCTGGTCTTTGTTAATCCTGATGCAATAGAGAATGCAGTAATCGCATTAAGGACAACCTGGTCTTTGTTAATCCTGATGCAATAGAGAAGGCAGTAATCGCATTAAGGACAACCTGGTCTTTGTTAATCCTGATGCAATAGAGAATGCAGTAATCGCATTAAGGACAACCTGGTCTTTGTTAATCCTGATGCAATAGAGAATGCAGTAATAGCATTAAGGACAACCTGGTCTTTGTTAATCCTGATGCAATAGAGAATGCAGTAATAGCATTAAGGACAACCTGGTCTTTGTTAATCCTGATGCAATACAGAATGCAGTAATCGCATTAAGGACAACCTGGTCTTTGTTAATCCTGATGCAATAGAGAATGCAGTAATCGCATTAAGGACAACCTGGTCTTTGTTAATCCTGATGCAATAGAGAATGCAGTAATAGCATTAAGGACAACCTGGTCTTTGTTAATCCTGATGCAATAGAGAATGCAGTAATAGCATTAAGGACAACCTGGTCTTTGTTAATCCTGATGCAATACAGAATGCAGTAATCGCATTAAGGACAACCTGGTCTTTGTTAATCCTGATGCAATAGAGAATGCAGTAATCGCATTAAGGACAACCTGGTCTTTGTTAATCCTGATGCAATAGAGAATGCAGTAATAGCATTAAGGACAACCTGGTCTTTGTTAATCCTGATGCAATAGAGAATGCAGTAATAGCATTAAGGACAACCTGGTCTTTGTTAATCCTGATGCAATAGAGAATGCAGTAATCGCATTAAGGACAACCTGGTCTTTGTTAATCCTGATGCAATAGAGAATGCAGTAATCGCATTAAGGACAACCTGGTCTTTGTTAATCCTGATGCAATAGAGAATGCAGTAATAGCATTAAGGACAACCTGGTCTTTGTTAATCCTGATGCAATAGAGAATGCAGTAATAGCATTAAGGACAACCTGGTCTTTGTTAATCCTGATGCAATACAGAATGCAGTAATAGCATTAAGGACAACCTGGTCTTTGTTAATCCTGATGCAATAGAGAATGCAGTAATCGCATTAAGGACAACCTGGTCTTTGTTAATCCTGATGCAATAGAGAATGCAGTAATAGCATTAAGGACAACCTGGTCTTTGTTAATCCTGATGCAATAGAGAATGCAGTAATCGCATTAAGGACAACCTGGTCTTTGTTAATCCTGATGCAATAGAGAATGCAGTAATCGCATTAAGGACAACCTGGTCTTTGTTAATCCTGATGCAATAGAGAATGCAGTAATCGCATTAAGGACAACCTGGTCTTTGTTAATCCTGATGCAATAGAGAATGCAGTAATGGCATTAAGGACAACCTGGTCTTTGTTAACCCTGATGCAATAGAGAATGCAGTAATCGCATTAAGGACAACCTGGTCTTTGTTAATCCTGATGCAATAGAGAATGCAGTAATCGCATTAAGGACAACCTGGTCTTTGTTAATCCTGATGCAATAGAGAATGCAGTAATAGCATTAAGGACAACCTGGTCTTTGTTAATCCTGATGCAATAGAGAATGCAGTAATAGCATTCAGGACAACCTGGTCTTTGTTAATCCTGATGCAATAGAGAATGCAGTAATCGCATTAAGGACAACCTGGTCTTTGTTAATCCTGATGCAATAGAGAATGCAGTAATCGCATTAAGGACAACCTGGTCTTTGTTAATCCTGATGCAATAGAGAATGCAGTAATAGCATTAAGGACAACCTGGTCTTTGTTAATCCTGATGCAATAGAGAATGCAGTAATCGCATTAAGGACAACCTGGTCTTTGTTAATCCTGATGCAATAGAGAATGCAGTAATAGCATTAAGGACAACCTGGTCTTTGTTAATCCTGATGCAATAGAGAATGCAGTAATAGCATTAAGGACAACCTGGTCTTTGTTAATCCTGATGCAATAGAGAATGCAGTAATCGCATTAAGGACAACCTGGTCTTTGTTAATCCTGATGCAATAGAGAATGCAGTAATCGCATTAAGGACAACCTGGTCTTTGTTAATCCTGATGCAATAGAGAATGCAGTAATAGCATTAAGGACAACCTGGTCTTTGTTAATCCTGATGCAATAGAGAATGCAGTAATAGCATTAAGGACAACCTGGTCTTTGTTAATCCTGATGCAATACAGAATGCAGTAATCGCATTAAGGACAACCTGGTCTTTGTTAATCCTGATGCAATAGAGAATGCAGTAATCGCATTAAGGACAACCTGGTCTTTGTTAATCCTGATGCAATAGAGAATGCAGTAATAGCATTAAGGACAACCTGGTCTTTGTTAATCCTGATGCAATAGAGAATGCAGTAATCGCATTAAGGACAACCTGGTCTTTGTTAATCCTGATGCAATAGAGAATGCAGTAATAGCATTAAGGACAACCTGGTCTTTGTTAATCCTGATGCTGATGCAATAGCATTAGAATGCTTTGTTAATCCTGATGCAATAATCGCATTAAGGACAACCTGGTCTTTGTTAATCCTGATGCAATAGAGAATGCAGTAATCGCATTAAGGACAACCTGGTCTTTGTTAATCCTGATGCACAATAGAGAATGCAGTAATAGCATTAAGGACAACCTGGTCTTTGTTAATCCTGATGCAATAGAGAATGCAGTAATCGCATTAAGGACAACCTGGTCTTTGTTAATCCTGATGCAATAGAGAATGCAGTAATAGCATTAAGGACAACCTGGTCTTTGTTAATCCTGATGCAATAGAGAATGCAGTAATCGCATTAAGGACAACCTGGTCTTTGTTAATCCTGATGCAATAGAGAATGCAGTAATAGCATTAAGGACAACCTGGTCTTTGTTAATCCTGATGCAATAGAGAATGCAGTAATCGCATTAAGGACAACCTGGTCTTTGTTAATCCTGATGCAATAGAGAATGCAGTAATAGCATTAAGGACAACCTGGTCTTTGTTAATCCTGATGCAATAGAGAATGCAGTAATAGCATTAAGGACAACCTGGTCTTTGTTAATCCTGATGCAATACAGAATGCAGTAATCGCATTAAGGACAACCTGGTCTTTGTTAATCCTGATGCAATAGAGAATGCAGTAATCGCATTAAGGACAACCTGGTCTTTGTTAATCCTGATGCAATAGAGAATGCAGTAATAGCATTAAGGACAACCTGGTCTTTGTTAATCCTGATGCAATAGAGAATGCAGTAATCGCATTAAGGACAACCTGGTCTTTGTTAATCCTGATGCAATAGCAGAATGCAGTTAATCGCATTAAGGACAACCTGGTCTTTGTTAATCCTGATGCAATAGAGAATGCAGTAATAGCATTAAGGACAACCTGGTCTTTGTTAATCCTGATGCAATAGAGAATGCAGTAATAGCATTAAGGACAACCTGGTCTTTGTTAATCCTGATGCAATAGAGAATGCAGTAATCGCATTAAGGACAACCTGGTCTTTGTTAATCCTGATGCAATAGAGAATGCAGTAATCGCATTAAGGACAACCTGGTCTTTGTTAATCCTGATGCAATAGAGAATGCAGTAATAGCATTAAGGACAACCTGGTCTTTGTTAATCCTGATGCAATAGAGAATGCAGTAATCGCATTAAGGACAACCTGGTCTTTGTTAATCCTGATGCAATAGAGAATGCAGTAATCGCATTAAGGACAACCTGGTCTTTGTTAATCCTGATGCAATAGAGAATGCAGTAATCGCATTAAGGACAACCTGGTCTTTGTTAATCCTGATGCAATAGAGAATGCAGTAATGGCATTAAGGACAACCTGGTCTTTGTTAATCCTGATGCAATAGAGAATGCAGTAATAGCATTAAGGACAACCTGGTCTTTGTTAATCCTGATGCAATAGAGAATGCAGTAATCGCATTAAGGACAACCTGGTCTTTGTTAATCCTGATGCAATAGAGAATGCAGTAATAGCATTAAGGACAACCTGGTCTTTGTTAATCCTGATGCAATAGAGAATGCAGTAATAGCATTCAGGACAACCTGGTCTTTGTTAATCCTGATGCAATAGAGAATGCAGTAATCGCATTAAGGACAACCTGGTCTTTGTTAATCCTGATGCAATAGAGAATGCTGGTCTTTGTAATCTGATGCATTAAGGACAACCTGGTCTTTGTTAATCCTGATGCAATAGAGAATGCAGTAATCGCATTAAGGACAACCTGGTCTTTGTTAATCCTGATGCAATAGAGAATGCAGTAATCGCATTAAGGACAACCTGGTCTTTGTTAATCCTGATGCAATAGAGAATGCAGTAATCGCATTAAGGACAACCTGGTCTTTGTTAATCCTGATGCAATAGAGAATGCAGTAATAGCATTAAGGACAACCTGGTCTTTGTTAATCCTGATGCAATAGAGAATGCAGTAATCGCATTAAGGACAACCTGGTCTTTGTTAATCCTGATGCAATAGAGAATGCAGTAATAGCATTAAGGACAACCTGGTCTTTGTTAATCCTGATGCAATAGAGAATGCAGTAATAGCATTAAGGACAACCTGGTCTTTGTTAATCCTGATGCAATAGAGAATGCAGTAATAGCATTAAGGACAACCTGGTCTTTGTTAATCCTGATGCAATAGAGAATGCAGTAATCGCATTAAGAACAACCTGGTCTTTGTTAATCCTGATGCAATAGAGAATGCAGTAATCGCATTAAGGACAACCTGGTCTTTGTCTCTTAACAAAATAGTAGTATCATCAACCAGTTGGGACAGCCAGTTGGTTGATTTCTCTGTTAACCTGTTAATCCTACCCCCTACTTTTTCGAACATTCTGTTAAAAATCGCGCAACATTTCAGCGCCCTGCTACTCATGCCAGGAATATAGTATATGCATATGATTAGTATGTGTGGATAGAAAACACTCAGACGTTTCTAAAACAGGTTAAATCACGGCTGTGACTATAACAGAACGTGCGTTTCATTGAAAAGCGCAGGAAAATCTGATCACTGAAAATGGAAATATATATCCATGCGCGACTTGAACCCATTGATAAAGGTGAACCACATTTAATGGGGCTGATGTTGCAATACCTACAGCTTCCACTTGTCTAGATTTGCCTAGGCTTTGTTTCTTGATCAAACAGACGCAAGGCAATGCATTTCTTCCGGTCTCCGACCGGATATTTTGGTTGAGAATTACCCGGACATTATTTCCAGACTGACAGCTAAAGAATATACTTCGCCTCGTGATCAATTTGATCGCTTATTAACGTTTAATAATACCTAAAGTTGCATTACAAAAGTATTTGAAGTGTTTTGTGAAAGTTTATCGTCGCCTTTTTTAATTTTAAAAAATGACGTTACTTTATAAGACGCTATTTTTTTCGTTTATCACACAGTCTTCATAGATCGATATCTAGGCTATATATGGACCGATTTAATCGCAAAAAAGACCCAATAGTGATTATGGGACATCTAGGAGTGCCAACAAAGAAGATGGTCAAAGGTAATGAATGTTTTATATTTTATTTGTGCGGTTTGTGTAGCGACGACTATGCTAATTATTTTGTTTACGTCCCTGCGGGTCTTTTGGGGTGTTACATGCTCTCAGATAATAGCTTCTCATGCTTTCGCCGAAAAGCATTTTAAAAATCTGACTTGTTGCCTGGATTCCTACGAGTGTAGCTTTAATTCAATACCCTGCATGTGTATTTTAATGAACGTTTGAGTTTTAGCTAGTACTATTAGCATTTAGCATAGCGCATTTGCATTTCCAGATGTCTAGATGGGACGCCTGCGTGCCAGGTAGGACCAAGAGGTTAAAAATGGTTAAGCCACACAGATTTGCATTATTCAGAATATCTAGAAATAGAAGTTCCACAACCAAAATGAACCAAAATAGCGAAATCGGGCATCCCTGTCGTACACTTCTGTTGATACTAAACCTCAGTACATCTAAAAGATTCAGTAACACAGAACTATTTATATCTTTGTGAAACATGCGAAGGACTTTGATAAGCCAGACTGTTTAAGTGACCTAAAGAGAAATTCATATTCAATTGTGTCAAAGGCTTTACAGAAGTCCAGAAATAAGACAACCGTATCTGAGTCAATTGCATCTGAATAATCTATAATGTCTAAGACTAAACGAATGTTAGAGCTTATGTGACGGCCCTTCATAAATCCTGTTCGTCTCATTTATAATGGGATCTATTCCTTTCTTTAATCTTTTGGCATAAACCTGAGCAATCAATTTGTAATCCATATTTAATAAAGTAATTAACTTTAACGGGCTTCGGGATCAGTGAAATAAGGCCCTGTTTCATAGTGGAGATCATTTCCCCATTTAATGCAATCTTGAAACATATTTAAAACATCGGGTCTTCTAGTAACTCCCAAAACTGTCTATAGAATTCAACTATAGGCCAGGTGATTTCAACTGACAGGCCATCAGGGCCAGGTGATTTCAACTGACAGGCCATCAGGGCCAGGTGATTTCAACTGACAGGCCATCAGGGCCAGGTGATTTCAACTGGCCAGGCCATCAGGGCCAGGTGATTTCAACTGACAGGCCATCAGGGCCAGGTGATTTCAACTGACAGGCCATCAGGGCCAGGTGATTTCAACTGACAGGCCATCAGGGCCAGGTGATTTCAACTGCCACAGGCCATCAGGGCCAGGTGATTTCAACTGACAGGCCATCAGGGCCAGGTGATTTCAACTGAGGCCATCAGGCCAGGTGATTTCATCAGGCCATCAGGGCCAGGTGATTTCAAGGCCTGACAGGCCATCAGGGCCAGGTGATTTCAACTGACAGGCCATCAGGGCCAGGTGATTTCAACTCAGGCCATCAGGCCAGGTGATTTGACAGGCCATCAGGGCCAGGTGATTTCAACTGACAGACCATCAGGGCCAGGTGATTTCAAGGCCATCAGGGCCAGGTGATTTCAACAGGCCATCAGGGCCAGGTGATTTCAACTGACAGGCCATCAGGGCCAGGTGATTTCAACTGACAGGCCATCAGGGCCAGGTGATTTCAACTGACAGGCCATCAGGGCCAGGTGATTTCAACTGACAGGCCATCAGGGCCAGGTGATTTCAACTGACAGACCAGGTGATTTCAACTGACAGGCCATCAGGGCCAGGTGATTTCAACTGACAGGCCATCAGGGCCAGGTGATTTCAACTGACAGGCCATCAGGGCCAGGTGATTTCAAGGCCTCAGGGCCAGGTGATTTCAACTGAAGGCCATCAGGTGACTGACAGGCCATCAGGGCCAGGTGATTTCAACTGACAGGCCATCAGGGCCAGGTGATTTCAACTGACAGGCCATCAGGGCCAGGTGATTTCAACTGACAGGCCATCAGGGCCAGGTGATTTCAACTGACAGACCATCAGGGCCAGGTGATTTCAACTGACAGGCCATCAGGGCCAGGTGATTTCAACTGACAGGCCATCAGGGCCAGGTGATTTCAACTGACAGGCCATCAGGGACAGGCCATCAGGGCCAGGTGATTTCAACTGACAGGCCATCAGGGCCAGGTGATTTCAACTGACAGGCCATCAGGGCCAGGTGATTTCAACTGACAGGCCATCAGGGCCAGGTGATTTCAACTGACAGACCATCAGGTGCCAGGTGAGGTGATTTCAAGACCATCAGGACAGGTGACCATCAGGGCCAGGTGATTTCAGGCCATCAGGGCCAGGTGATTTCAACTGACAGGACCATCAGGGCCAGGTGATTTCAACTGACAGACCAGGTGATTTCAACTGACAGGGCCAGGTGATTTCAACTGACAGGCCATCAGGGCCAGGTGATTTCAACTGACAGGCCATCAGGGCCAGGTGATTTCAACTGACAGGCCATCAGGGCCAGGTGATTTCAACTGACAGACCATCAGGGCCAGGTGATTTCCCCTTTTTCATTGAATTCAGAGCCATCAGGGCCAGGTAATTTCTTCAATTGAGTGGAACAGGCCATCAGGGCCAGGTGATTTTTCAACTGAAATCAGGTGATTTCCTCAATTACAGGGCCATAACCATCTTCCTGAAATTGTGAGTTGTAAAGGTTTTCATAAAAGGGACAAATCAGAGCCTCTCTAATTTCTTCAATTGATGCAATGGGATCTTTGCAGGGACATAACATCTTCCATCATTCACTTTGAGTGCAGTTATAGATTTTCTTTTGTAGTTTCTCTTTTCAAGTGCAAAAAAAGTAACTAGTGTTTCTTTCTCCCTCTTCAATCCATTTTGCTCTTGACCTGACGAAGGCTCCCTTTGATCTGTGTAAAGCAGTTCTAATTCTAGTTGTAAAGATTTAAATACAGACTCTTCTTCTTGAGAGAGATTATCTTTCTTTAGAAAACTGTCAAGCTTGCTCATCAACTATTTTTCTCTAAGGTTCTTTTTAAGTGCAATCAGCTCTTTGGCACATTTAATGACTCCCATCTACTTCCATGACACATGTCTTTTCTTGTAAAAATATCTTTGGCTAACGATTTGATGTTTCCAATGACAATAGGATCTTTAAGAAGTGTGTTGTTAAATATCCAATATCCTCGAGTATCTTTTGATTTTTTTTAGTAGCTTGTAAATTCAGGGAAATCAAGTGATGATCAGAAAAGGGGCCAACTGATGATCTACAGCTTAACAAATGGTAACAAAACGGATGAATTAGGAATCTGTTTTGTTGGTATAACCCTTAGCATCCGGATTGAAATAACGCCAGGCATCATCAACACAGAGATCCTTGCATAATGTAATGATAATGGTACTATTTCTGAGGGCTTTGACTCGTTCTAGGAGGAAAACGATCAGCAGATGCATCAGGTGTTTCATTAAAATTCCCGGAAATTATTAGAAAAGCCTCTGAGTATTTGTTGTTTAAATCCTGTACTTTTCTGGTAAATTGGGTAAAAAAAAGGTCTTATTTTGAGCATGTGAGTTAAGTCCATACACATTACAAATGATGAAAATAGCATTGTCAAGTTTAACAGTTACTATGATCCATCTCCCGTCCTGTGAAGATGTGGATTCTATAACATCACCTTTAAACTTGTGAATATGTGGATTCTAGAACGCCACCTTTAAACTGTGAAGATGTGGATTCTAGAACGTCACCTTTAAACTTGTGAATATGTTGATTCTAGAACATCACCTTTAAACTGTGAAGATGTGGATTCTATAACATCACCTTTAAACTGTGAAGATGTGGATTCTATAACATCACCTTTAAACTGTGAAGATGTGGATTCTAGAACATCACCTTTAAACTGTGAAGATGTGGATTCTAGAACATCACCTTTAAACTGTGAAGATGTGGATTCTAGAACATCACCTTTAAACTGTGAAGATGTGGATTCTAGAACATCACCTTTAAACTGTGAAGATGTGGATTCTAGAACATCACCTTTAAACTGTGAAGATGTGGATTCTAGAACATCACCTTTAAACTGTGAAGATGTGGATTTTAGAACATCACCTTTAAACTTGTGAATAAGTGTGAAAACACCAGCAGAATGGTTTGATCCATGACTGAAACAGGCCATGTGTCTCCCCATTGTGATTTACAACATCTCACATCACTTTTTCACGAATGAGTTTCCTGAAGGACAAAATCTGCATTACTGCTTTTACAAGATAAAAAAATAAGTCTTTCCTTTTAGTAAGATCTCTCAAACCCCGAGCATTCAGACTAACGATATTGAGTGAGTTGAAAACAAAGTAGTAAGGTGAACAATAAAACAAACATTGAAGCAGAGGATTACTCCGACGGAAAACTACCCTCAGCTGAGGTAGCGGTGGTTAACAGAATAACAAATCTCTTTTTCCCCCCTATATTAGTTGGCAAGTGTTGATACATTGTAGTTCGCACGGTGCATTAACTCATGGCAGTACGTTAACTGTCGTCTTGGCAGTACTCACAGTTCCAGTATGGTTCATGTCAACAGAGTTACCCAGTAATCATTCTTCCTTCGATAAACGCGTGTGGGCCCTTGAACCCAGCCTTCTTTCCCTCTCGTTGTGCCTTCTGTATAAGCGGCCACAGTTTCTCCCTGGCAGTCTGATCCTGCGCATTCAGAACCTCTTTGATGCGGAGCTTCTTCTCGTCCAGAAACGTGTTCCCCTGGGCCATTCTCTCCAGATGATGTCCCTGCACGTGTTCCCCTGGGCCATTCTCTCCAGATGATGTCCCTGCACGTGTTCCCCTGGGCCATTCTCTCCAGATGATGTCCCTGCACGTGTTCCCCTGGGCCATTCTCTCCAGATGATGTCCCTGCACGTGTTCCCCTGGGCCATTCTCTCCAGATGATGTCCCTGCACGTGTTCCCCTGGGCCATTCTCTCCAGATGATGTCCCTGCCATTCTCTCCAGTGTTCCCCTGGGCCATTCTCTCCAGATGATGTCCCTGCACGTGTTCCCCTGGGCCATTCTCCAGATGATGTCCCTGCACGTGTTCCCTGGGCCATTCTCTCCAGATGATGTCCCTGCACGTGTTCCCCTGGGCCAGATGATTCTCGTGTTCCCCAGATGATGTCCCTGCACGTGTTCCCCTGGGCCATTCTCTCCAGATGATGTCCCTGCACGTGTTCCCCTGGGCCATTCTCTCCAGATGATGTCCCTGCACGTGTTCCCCTGGGCCATCTCTCCAGATGATGTCCCTGCACGTGTTCCCCTGGGCCATTCTCCAGATGATGTCCCTGCACGTGTTCCCCTGGGCCATTCTCCAGATGATGTCCCTGCACGTGTTCCCCTGGGCCATTCTCTCCAGATGATGTCCCTGCAATGGCGCATAGTTAGCGCAAGATGATATTGCGAGGGGGTCCTTCAGATCTTCGTTTCCCAAGTCGATGTACCACGTCGATCACGTCTCTTAGCTGGTCTTTGATGCACGGAGACACCTTTCCCAGGATATTGATGACTGCTTCCCTAATATCCTCTCCCTCCTACCTCTTTTACACCTTGGATTTTCAGATGCCACCTACTAGAGTACATTATTTGAAGTTCAGCTCATTCTCACACAGCTCATTATGTTTATGATTCTTCAGCTCATTCTCACACATCTCATTATGTTGGGATTCTTCAGCTCATTATGTTTGTTTCGTCAACTCATTCTCACACAGCTCATTATGTTGGATTCTTCAGCTCATTCTCACACAGCTCATTATGTTTATATTTCTTCAGATCTCTAGGAACGTAATCTTTTCCTTGTTCTCGCTCACAATTTTGTGAAGCTGATTGACAGTTTCTGACAAATGATCGATCTTCTTTGATGTTTCTTAGTAGTCCGCTCTATGATGGACACGTTGGAGAACGTGGCGTCTTGTTTAGTAGACCAGGACTGGATTGCAGAGAAAGTTCAAACGTAGAAATGTTCTCTCTCTCTCCTCTTTTTCACCGGTGGATTTTTAATTGGCACCTGAGGTAAAGAGGTTACCGGGATTTCATCCAGGTCAGGTTGGTTGTTTCTCTTGAGATGCTCGCGGCATCTTGTTGCTGCTCTGGCTTCGTTGTAGCTGCCATGCCTGCCGTCTTCTGTGAGACTTGGATATTCCGTCTACTGTTGTCTTCCTGTTCTTTTCCATTCAACTTGACAAAAACAAACTCTTAACTTGTCCCATGTCGCTAAAACAAGTTCTAGTTAGTTTATTTCAACATTGATCGATATTAGACTGTTAACCACCTAACCCTCAATGTCGTTTTGACAAGCGAGAAAACACTACCTCTCACAGCGACGCCATCTTGCTCTTTCTCACATCTGATGATCTGTTGACACACCTATCCAGCTGTCATGACCTCTAGATTCAACCCACTAAGGCTCTTGCCCAAAGGCCTTGCCATTGGTGGAGCTCTCTTGTCCTGTGATACAAATTATCTGTTTAATTTTTTGTTTGAATCCTAAAGTTTGAGATTGATCTAGTTTGGTGTTGATCTATGGAGACACAGAGGTGGACTGAGGTTGGACTAGGCTACATTATCTAGTTTGGTGTTGATCTATGGAGACACAGAGAGGTGGACTGAGGTTGGACTAGGCTACATTATCTAGTTTGGTGTTGATCTATGGAGACACAGAGAGGTGGACTGAGGTTGAACTAGGCTACATTATCTAGTTTGGTGTTGATCTATGGAGACACAGAGAGGTGGACTGAGGGACTGGATTGCAGCTACATTAAGTTTGGTGTTGATCTATGGAGACACAGAAGTTTGGTGTTGATGGAGACAGAGAGGTTGAACTAGGCTACATTATCTAGTTTGGTGTTGATCTATGGAGACACAGAGAGGTGGGAGGTTTAGGCTTTATCTAGTTTGGTGTTGATCTATGGAGACACAGAGAGGTGGACTGAGGTTTCAGGCTACATTATCTAGTTTGGTGTTGATCTATGGAGACACAGAGAGGTGGACTGAGGTTGGACTAGGCTACATTATCTAGTTTGGTGTTGATCTATGGAGACACAGAGAGGTGGACTGAGGTTGAACTAGGCTACATTATCTAGTTTGGTGTTGATCTATGGAGACACAGAGAGGTGGACTGAGGTTGGATATTATCTAGTTTGGTGTTGTCTATGGAGACCTGTTCTTTGAACTAGGCTACATTTCTAGTTTGGTGTTGATCTATGGAGACACAAAACAAACTCATTATCTTGTTTGGTGTCGATCTAAAACAAGTTCTAGTTAGTTTATTTCAACATTGATATCCAGAGAGGTGGACTGTTAACCACCTAATTATCAGTTTGGTTTTGACATTTAGCGAGAGGTGGACTGAGGTTGAACACTACCTCTATGGAGACACAGCGAGGTGGACTGAGGTCTTTGGACTAGGCTACATTATCTAGTTTGGTGTTGATCTATTTGTGGACTGAACACCTATCCAGCTGTCTATGACCAGAGAGGTGGACTGAGATTGAACCTACATTATCTAGTTTGGTGTTGATCTATGGAGACACAGAGAGGTGGACTGAGGTTGGTGGAGGCTACATTATCTAGTTTGGTGTTGATCTATTTAGATACAAATGGGACTAGGTTGAACTAGACTACATTAATCTAGTTTGGTGTTGAATGGAGACACAGAGAGTTGAGGTTGAACTAGGCTACATTATCTAGTTTGGTGTTGATCTATGGAGACACAGAGAGGTGGACTGAGGTTGAACTAGGCTACATTATCTAGTTTGGTGTTGATCTATGGAGACACAGAGAGGTGGACTGAGGTTGAACTAGGCTACATTATCTAGTTTGGTGTTGATCTATGGAGACACAGAGAGGTGGACTGAGGTTGAACTAGGCTACATTATCTAGTTTGGTGTTGATCTATGGAGACACAGAGAGGTGGACTGAGGTTGAACTAGGCTACATTATCTAGTTTGGTGTTGATCTATGGAGACACAGAGAGAGGTGGACTGAGGTTGAACTAGGCTACATTATCTAGTTTGGTGTTGATCTATGGAGACACAGAGAGGTGGACTGAGGTTGAACTAGGCTACATTATCTAGTTTGGTGTTGATCTATTTAGACACAGAGAGGTGGACTGAGGTTGGACTAGGCTACATTATCTAGTTTGGTGTTGATCTATGGAGACACAGAGGTGGACTGAGGTTGGACTAGGCTACATTATCTAGTTTGGTGTTGATCTATGGAGACACAGAGAGAGGTGGACTGAGGTTGAACTAGGCTACATTATCTAGTTTGGTGTTGATCTATGGAGACACAGAGAGGTGGACTGAGGTTGAACTAGGCTACATTATCTAGTTTGGTGTTGATCTATTTAGACACAGAGAGGTGGACTGAGGTTGAACTAGGCTACATTATCTAGTTTGGTGTTGATCTATGGAGACACAGAGAGGTGGACTGAGGTTGAACTAGGCTACATTATCTAGTTTGGTGTTGATCTATGGAGACACAGAGAGGTGGACTGAGGTTGAACTAGGCTACATTATCTAGTTTGGTGTTGATCTATGGAGACACAGAGAGGTGGACTGAGGTTGGACTAGGCTACATTATCTAGTTTGGTGTTGATCTATGGAGACACAGAGAGGTGGACTGAGGTTGGACTAGGCTACATTATCTAGTTTGGTGTTGATCTATGGAGACACAGAGAGGTGGACTGAGGTTGAACTAGGCTACATTATCTAGTTTGGTGTTGATCTATGGAGACACAGAGAGGTGGACTGAGGTTGGACTAGGCTACATTATCTAGTTTGGTGTTGATCTATGGAGACACAGAGAGGTGGACTGAGGTTGGACTAGGCTACATTATCTAGTTTGGTGTTGATCTATGGAGACAGAAAGGTGGACTGAGGTTGAACTAGGCTACATTATCTAGTTTGGTGTTGATCAATGGAGACACAGAGAGGTGGACTGAGGTTGGACTAGGCTACTTTGTTAATGCAGAAAGGTGCATCGTGGGTAGAGGGTAGTTACCAAACCTCACCAGTAACATGGGTAGTAACAGTAGTCACTGAGGGGGAGGTAGCGGGTACTTACCAAACCTCACCAGTAACGTGGGTAGTGACAGTTGTCACTGAGGGGGAGGTAGCGGGTAGTTACCAAACCTCACCAGTAACGTGGGTAGTAACAGTAGTCACTGAGGGGGAGGTAGAGGGTAGTTACCAAACCTCACCAGTAACGTGGGTAGTAACAGTAGTCACTGAGGGGGAGGTAGAGGGTAGTTACCAAACCTCACCAGTAACATGGGTAGTAACAGTAGTCACTGAGGGGGAGGTAGAGGGGAGTTACCAAACCTCACCAGTAACGTGGGTAGTAACAGTAGTCACTGAGGAGGAGGGAGGAAGTGCTCAGCCATCCAGGTAGGTAGCTATGGCACCAGTAGCCAAGGTGGCGATGCTCCTCTGCTCCCAGGGGATTGTGTTGGAGTTGGAGTAGCTGTGTAATTTGGTGTGAGAGTCAGGGAAGAGGGTGGTGTGTTTTGTGTGGATGTGTACTGACTGCTTGTGTGTGTTTGTCAGGTAAAGGGACTGTGTGTGTGTGTGTGTGTGTGTGTGTGTGTGTGTGTGTGTGTGTGTGTGTGTGTGTGTGTGTGTGTGTGTGTGTGTGTGTGTGTGTGTGTGTGTGTGTGTGTGTCAGGGAAAGGGACAGTGTGTGGGTGTCAGTGAAGAGGACAGTGTGTGGGTGTGTGTGAGAGGTCTGTGAGAGGCCTGGAGTGGTCTAAGTTCATCTGTGATGAGATAGTGCTGTCTGCCATCCAGTAATGATAGCTTATCATGTACCATTAGGTCCCGTTGAAAGCCCGGGAGGTTAGTAGCCATGGAGACGGGATGAGGTAGGTAAAAATGGGTGGGCTATTTACCGATAGACTATGTACAGCGGCAGCGATCGGTTAGCTACTCAGATAGCAGATGTTTGAAGTTGGTGAGGGAGATAAAGTCTCCAACTTCAGTGATTTTTGCAATTTTGACCAGTGCCCATAGGGAATAGGGTTCTATTTGGGATGCAGCCATTGTCTCTGAAAGTGGGAAGTAGTGTTTGGTTGGCCAACCTTTTTCAGCTCCTGTATCTCTCTTCTTGTTCCAGAAACACATTCTCTCCCTGTAGTGTTTGGTCTTCCATTCAGAGAGAAGAGAAGAGGTGGTGGGAAAGGGTGTAGGATTACTAACGTCAGACTCCCAGAGAGGTTACTGTATTTTATCTAATATATGAACCTTGTCGCAACAGTGATTTGTATCAACTTGCAGAAGACAGGAGATTTACCACAACTTTACCACAGCGTTAGTAAAAGTAAGTTACAGTCAATGAGGTGTTGTGATTATGACTGCAGTGAACCAGAGTTAACCAGAGACATTCACAGTCAACCAGAGACATTCACAGTCAACCAGTCACAGCTTCTCCTCCCTCTCCCCTCTCCCCTCCCCTCCCTCCCACCCTCCCTCACTCTCCTTTCCTTCTCCCCTCCCTCTCCCTCCCCTCCTCTCCTTCCCCTCCCTCTCTCCCCCTTTCTCTCCCTCCCTCCCCCTCTATCTCCCTCCCTCTCCCATCTCTCTCCTTTCCCTCTCCTCTCTCCTCTTTCCTCTTCCCCCCTTCTCTCCGCTCGTCCTCTCCCCTCCCTCTCCCTCCTTCTCCCCTAACCCTAAACATAACCCTCCTAGCTCCTAACCCTAACCTCAACCCTAAACATAACCCTAGCTCCTAACCCTAACCT
>NW_025747569.1:0-52232 GCF_021184085.1 Oncorhynchus gorbuscha
TGTCTCTGAAAGGAATTCAAATTCCTTTCAGTTGTAAGAGGAATGCTGAGACGATACACTCTTTATAAATCCCCTTGTTGCCTTATTGTGTAGAACTAATGGAAGGGATTTACTGTCATCAAGAGAAAAAAAACGATTCCATTTTTTTTCTCCCTCCAGCCAAAGATGTCTCTCTCGAATGCAAGAACTGTTTTAAAGCCTGTGTCTCCCTTTCGCACAATTTCAGTCTCCAAGTCTCTCCGGAGGCCCGTAGTGAATTCAGTGCCTAAAAACCATTAAAATACTTTCGATTCCAAGTGGAAGGGACTTTTTCCAGCTGGATAGCTCTGGATTGATTGTATTTCTGAGGGTATTAGTATTGCTCTGATGCCCTGGCCAAGGTGGGCATGCCACACGCTGGCTGTCCCTGAAAACACTTCCAGAATCCCACAATGCAAATATATAGTGGTGATTAAAGCAGGGGGTGGAGAGAGGGGAGACTGAGACACACACAAGAAACAGAGAGAAAAACAAAGAGAGACAGAGGAGAGACAGAGAGAGAGAGACAGAGAGAGAGAGAGACAGACAGACAGAGACAGAGAGAGAGAGACAGAGAGAGAGAGACAGAGAGAGAGAGAGAGAGAGACAGACAGAGAGAGACAGAGAGAGAGACAGAGAGAGAGAGGGAGAGAGAGAGAGAGAGAGAGAGAGAGAGAGAGAGAGAGAGAGAGAGAGAGAGAGAGAGAGAGAGAGACAGAGAGAGACAGAGAGAGAGATATAGAGAGAGAGATAATAGAGACAGAGAGAGAGAGATATAGAGAGAGAGAGACATAGAGAGAGAGAGAGAGAGAGAGAGAGAGAGAGAGAGAGAGAGAGAGAGAGAGAGAGATATAGAGACAGAGAGAGAGAGAGATATAGAGAGAGATATAGAGAGAGATATATAGAGAGAGATATAGAGACAGAGAGAGAGAGAGATATAGAGAGAGCCTGGAAGAGCTAAGAACAATGCCTCATTGTCTCATCTTCCTGGCATCTGGGAAACTAGGTAAAAGACCATCCTGTGTAGATAACCAATGTGGATTATGGGAAGTTTAGAAGTGACTGACTAAGCAATCTTAGGTATCAGCTATATAAAAACTGTGCATCGTCTGTAAAGGCTAGACTCTCAGACTAACAGTCAGTCAGGACTGGTGGGCCTACGGTCTCATTATTGCAATAATGAATCGATATTAAATAAAGATTATTGTTTTAAAGAAATGACCAAGACCAAGTTTCTCTATCAGTGCTGAATTTCCACGACAGGAGAGACCATCGTCATCCTCTACACTAGGGGCTCCCTTTGAAGATCTAAACTGAAGGGTCATTATTACTACTGTCACGCCTCTTGCTGCTCTCCCTCTCCAGGTCTCCACGTCACTGGTCTACTAACCACAGGTCCTGCAACCATCATCACACACACCTGGATCTCATCACCTCGATTCCCTTCCCTCTATCTGGCCCTCTGTAGTCATCAGTCATCAGCCATCACACACACCTGGAACTCATCACCTCGATTCCCTTCCCTCTATCTGGCCCTCTGTAGTCATCAGTCATCACACCTGGATCTCATCACCTCGATTCCCTTCCCTCTATCTGGCCCTCTGTAGTCATCAGTCATCACACCTGGATCTCATCACCTCGATTCCCTTCCCTCTATCTGGCCCTCTGTAGTCATCAGTCATCACACCTGGATCTCATCACCTCGATTCCCTTCCCTCTATCTGGCCCTCTGTAGTCATCAGTCATCACACCTGGATCTCATCACCTCGATTCTCTTCCCTCTATCTGGCCCTCTGTAGTCATCAGTCATCACACCTGGATCTCATCACCTCGATTCCCTTCCCTCTATCTGGCCCTCTGTAGTCATCAGTCATCACACCTGGATCTCATCACCTCGATTCCCTTCCCTCTATCTGGCCCTCTGTAGTCATCAGTCATCACACCTGGATCTCATCACCTCGATTCCCTTCCCTCTATCTGGCCCTCTGTAGTCATCAGTCATCACACCTGGATCTCATCACCTCGATTCCCTTCCCTCTATCTGGCCCTCTGTAGTCATCAGTCATCACACCTGGATCTCATCACCTCGATTCCCTTCCCTCTATCTGGCCCTCTGTAGTCATCAGTCATCACACCTGGATCTCATCACCTCGATTCCCTTCCCTCTATCTGGCCCTCTGTAGTCATCAGTCATCACACCTGGATCTCATCACCTCGATTCCCTTCCCTCTATCTGGCCCTCTGTAGTCATCAGTCATCAGTCATCACAGCTGGATCTCATCACCTCGATTCCCTTCCCTCTATCTGGCCCTCTGTAGTCATCAGTCATCACACCTGGATCTCATCACCTCGATTCCCTTCCCTCTATCTGGCCCTCTGTAGTCATCAGTCATCACACCTGGATCTCATCACCTCGATTCCCTTCCCTCTATCTGGCCCTCTGTAGTCATCAGTCATCAGTCATCACACACACCTGGAACTCATCACCTCGATTCTCTTCCCTCTATCTGGCCCTCTGTAGTCATCAGTCATCACACCTGGATCTCATCACCTCGATTCCCTTCCCTCTATCTGGCCCTCTGTAGTCATCAGTCATCAGTCATCACACACACCTGGAACTCATCACCTCGATTCCCTTCCCTCTATCTGGCCCTCTGTAGTCATCAGTCATCACACCTGGATCTCATCACCTCGATTCCCTTCCCTCTATCTGGCCCTCTGTAGTCATCAGTCATCAGTCATCACACACACCTGGAACTCATCACCTCGATTCTCTTCCCTCTATCTGGCCCTCTGTAGTCATCAGTCATCAGTCATCACACACACCTGGAACTCATCACCTCGATTCTCTTCCCTCTATCTGGCCCTCTGTAGTCATCAGTCATCAGTCATCACACACACCTGGAACTCATCACCTCGATTCTCTTCCCTCTATCTGGCCCTCTGTAGTCATCAGTCATCAGTCATCACAGCTGGATCTCATCACCTCGATTCCCTTCCCTCTATCAGGCCCTCTGTAGTCATCAGTCATCAGTCATCACAGCTGGATCTCATCACCTCGATTCCCTTCCCTCTATCAGGCCCTCTGTAGTCATCAGTCATCACACACAGCTGGATCTCATCACACTTTAACTATTATCTGGCCCTCTGTAACCTCAGTCATCAGACAGTATTGGATTACGTTCATTAAAGCAAGGAAAACTGACTCTGTAATGGGACTGGCAATCTTTCTAACAATTAAGAAACAGATGTGCTATCTTGATTAGGAAAATCTAAATCAAGATATTTTAAATTTTTTAAGCTCCATCTCTGATCCTTCTAAATGTTGGAAAAACAGTAAATGCACTGAAACGTATAAATTCCTCTTCTTCCCTTCCTGAGCAAGTTCTGTCTCTGGCACCACAACTGAGAAGAATTAAATAAGTGATGCTTTTAATGATAATTGTATCGTGGCAGGCGTTTTGTTTGAGGGAAACGGTGGTTTAATTGATCCTGGTCAGTCCATCTACTGGTCTTCCCACTGCCAGCCTCTCAGCTGACTCCACGGTTAGTTAACCCATCAACTTCTAGTGAATCTTTCTTTTCATTTCAACAATTTACTATCTGTGATGTGCTACATACCTTGATTAGGATTTATGTTTAAAACAAATCCACTGGGGAGGATATGCTTGATCCGTTTTGCTGCAGCTCTCTGCCCCCGATTGCTGAATCATTAACCCATATTTTTTTTACCTGATTATGATATCTGGTACTATCTGGTACTATCCAGATACCTGGTACTATCTGATACTATCCAGATACCTGGTACTATCTGGTACTATCTGGTACTATCTGGTACTATCTGGTACTATCCAGATATCTGGTACTATCTGATACTATCCAGATATCTGGTACTATCTGGTACTATCCAGATATCTGGTACTATCTGGTACTATCCAGATACCTGGTACTATCTGGTACTATCCAGATATATGGTACTATCTGATACTATCCAGATATCTGGTACTATCTGGTACTATCCAGATATATGGTACTATCTGGTACTATCCAGATATCTGGTACTATCTGGTACTATCCAGATATATGGTATTATCTGATACTATCCAGATATCTGGTACTATCCAGATATCTGGTACTATCTGGTACTATCTGGTACTATCTGGTACTATCTGGTACTATCTGGTATTATCCAGATATCTGGTACTATCTGGTACTATCTGGTACTATCTGGTACTATCCAGATATATGGTACTATCTGGTACTATCCAGATATCTGGTACTATCTGGTACTATCCAGATATCTGGTACTATCTGGTACTATCCAGATACCTGGTACTATCTGGTACTATCCAGATACCTGGTACTATCTGGTACTATCCAGATACCTGGTACTATCTGGTACTATCCAGATACCTGGTACTATCTGGTACTATCCAGATATATGGTACTATCTGGTACTATCCAGATATCTGGTACTATCTGGTACTATCCAGATATCTGGTACTATCTGGTACTATCCAGATATCTGGTACTATCCAGATATCTGGTACTATCTGGTACTATCCAGATATCTGGTACTATCTGGTACTATCCAGATACCTGGTACTATCTGGTACTATCCAGATATATGGTACTATCTGGTACTATCCAGATATCTGGTACTATCCAGATATCTGGTACTATCTGGTACTATCCAGATATCTGGTACTATCTGGTACTATCCAGATATATGGTACTATCTGGTACTATCCAGATATCTGGTACTATCTGGTACTATCCAGATATCTGGTACTATCTGGTACTATCCAGATATATGGTACTATCTGGTACTATCCAGATATATGGTATTATCTGATACTATCCAGATATATGGTACTATCTGGTACTATCCAGATATCTGGTACTATCTGGTACTATCCAGATATCTGGTACTATCTGGTACTATCCAGATATCTGGTACTATCTGGTACTATCCAGATATCTGGTACTATCTGGTACTATCCAGATATCTGGTACTATCTGGTACTATCCAGATATCTGGTACTATCTGGTACTATCCAGATATATGGTACTATCTGGTACTATCCAGATATATGGTATTATCTGATACTATCCAGATATCTGGTACTATCTGGTACTATCCAGATATCTGGTACTATCTGGTACTATCCAGATATCTGGTACTATCTGGTACTATCCAGATATATGGTATTATCTGATACTATCCAGATATCTGGTACTATCTGGTACTATCCACATACCTGGTATTATCTGATACTATCCAGATATCTGGTACTATCTGGTACTATCCAGATATCTGGTACTATCTGGTACTATCCAGATATCTGGTACTATCTGGTACTATCCAGATATCTGGTACTATCCAGATATCTGGTACTATCTGGTACTATCTGGTACTATCTGGTACTATCTGGTACTATCTGGTATTATCCAGATATCTGGTACTATCTGGTACTATCTGGTACTATCTGGTACTATCCAGATATATGGTACTATCTGGTACTATCCAGATATCTGGTACTATCTGGTACTATCCAGATATCTGGTACTATCTGGTACTATCCAGATATCTGGTACTATCTGGTACTATCCAGATACCTGGTACTATCTGGTACTATCCAGATACCTGGTACTATCTGGTACTATCCAGATACCTGGTACTATCTGGTACTATCCAGATACCTGGTACTATCTGGTACTATCCAGATATATGGTACTATCTGGTACTATCCAGATATCTGGTACTATCTGGTACTATCCAGATATCTGGTACTATCTGGTACTATCCAGATATCTGGTACTATCTGGTACTATCCAGATATATGGTACTATCTGGTACTATCCAGATATCTGGTACTATCTGATACTATCCAGATATCTGGTACTATCTGGTACTATCCAGATATCTGGTACTATCTGGTACTATCCAGATACCTGGTACTATCTGGTACTATCCAGATATCTGGTACTATCTGGTACTATCCAGATATCTGGTACTATCCAGATATCTGGTACTATCTGATACTATCCAGATATCTGGTACTATCCAGATATCTGGTACTATCTGATACTATCCAGATATCTGGTACTATCTGGTACTATCCAGATATCTGGTACTATCCAGATATCTGGTACTATCTGATACTATCCAGATATCTGGTACTATCTGGTACTATCCAGATATATGGTATTATCTGATACTATCCAGATATCTGGTACTATCTGATACTATCCAGATATCTGGTACTATCTGGTACTATCCAGATATCTGGTACTATCCAGATATCTGGTACTATCTGATACTATCCAGATATCTGGTACTATCTGGTACTATCCAGATATCTGGTACTATCTGGTACTATCCAGATATCTGGTACTATCTGGTACTATCTGGTACTATCTGGTACTATCTGGTATTATCCAGATATCTGGTACTATCTGGTACTATCTGGTACTATCTGGTACTATCCAGATATATGGTACTATCTGGTACTATCCAGATATCTGGTACTATCTGGTACTATCCAGATATCTGGTACTATCTGGTACTATCCAGATATCTGGTACTATCTGGTACTATCCAGATACCTGGTACTATCTGGTACTATCCAGATACCTGGTACTATCTGGTACTATCCAGATACCTGGTACTATCTGGTACTATCCAGATACCTGGTACTATCTGGTACTATCCAGATATATGGTACTATCTGGTACTATCCAGATATCTGGTACTATCTGGTACTATCCAGATATCTGGTACTATCTGGTACTATCCAGATATCTGGTACTATCTGGTACTATCCAGATATATGGTACTATCTGGTACTATCCAGATATCTGGTACTATCTGGTACTATCCAGATATCTGGTACTATCTGGTACTATCCAGATATCTGGTACTATCTGGTACTATCCAGATACCTGGTACTATCTGGTACTATCCAGATACCTGGTACTATCCAGATATCTGGTACTATCCAGATATCTGGTACTATCTGGTACTATCCAGATATCTGGTACTATCCAGATATCTGGTACTATCTGGTACTATCCAGATATCTGGTACTATCTGGTACTATCCAGATATCTGGTACTATCTGATACTATCCAGATATCTGGTACTATCTGATACTATCCAGATATCTGGTACTATCTGGTACTATCTGGTACTATCCAGATATCTGGTACTATCTGGTACTATCCAGATATCTGGTACTATCTGGTACTATCCAGATATCTGGTACTATCTGATACTATCCAGATATCTGGTACTATCTGATACTATCCAGATATCTGGTACTATCTGATACTATCCAGATATCTGGTACTATCTGGTACTATCTGGTACTATCCAGATATCTGGTACTATCTGGTACTATCCAGATATCTGGTACTATCTGGTACTATCCAGATATCTGGTACTATCTGATACTATCCAGATATCTGGTACTATCTGATACTATCCAGATATCTGGTACTATCTGATACTATCCAGATATCTGGTACTATCTGGTACTATCCAGATATCTGGTACTATCTGGTACTATCCAGATATCTGGTACTATCCAGATATATGGTACTATCTGATACTATCCAGATATCTGGTACTATCTGATACTATCCAGATATCTGGTACTATCTGGTACTATCCAGATATCTGGTACTATCTGATACTATCCAGATATCTGGTACTATCTGGTACTATCCAGATATCTGGTACTATCTGGTACTATCCAGATATCTGGTACTATCTGGTACTATCCAGATATCTGGTACTATCTGATACTATCCAGATATCTGGTACTATCTGGTACTATCCAGATATCTGGTACTATCTGGTACTATCCAGATATCTGGTACTATCTGGTACTATCCAGATATCTGGTACTATCTGGTACTATCCAGATATCTGGTACTATCTGATACTATCCAGATATCTGGTACTATCTGATACTATCCAGATATCTGGTACTATCTGGTACTATCCAGATATCTGGTACTATCTGGTACTATCCAGATATCTGGTACTATCTGGATACTATCCAGATATCTGGTACTATCTATACTATCCAGATATCTGGTACTATCTGGTACTATCCAGATATCTGGTACTATCTGGTACTATCCAGATATCTGGTACTATCTGGTACTATCCAGATATCTGGTACTATCTGTACTATCCAGATATCTGGTACTATCTGATACTATCCAGATATCTGGTACTATCTGATACTATCAGATATCTGGTACTATCTGATACTATCCAGATATCTGGTACTATCTGGTACTATCCAGATATCTGGTACTATCTGGTACTATCCAGATATCTGGTACTATCTGGTACTATCCAGATATCTGGTACTATCTGGTACTATCCAGATATCTGGTACTATCTGATACTATCCAGATATCTGGTACTATCTGATACTATCCAGATATCTGGTACTATCTGATACTATCCAGATATCTGGTACTATCTGATACTATCCAGCTATCTGGTACTATCCAGATATATGGTACTATCTGGTACTATCCAGATATCTGGTACTATCTGGTACTATCTGGTACTATCTGGTACTATCTGGTACTATCTGGTACTATCCAGATATCTGGTACTATCTGGTACTATCCAGATATCTGGTACTATCTGGTACTATCCAGATACCTGGTACTATCTGATACTATCCAGATATATGGTACTATCTGGTACTATCCAGATATCTGGTACTATCTGGTACTATCCAGATATATGGTATTATCTGATACTATCCAGATATCTGGTACTATCTGGTACTATCCAGATATCTGGTACTATCTGGTACTATCCAGATATATGGTATTATCTGATACTATCCAGATATCTGGTACTATCTGGTACTATCCAGATATCTGGTACTATCTGGTACTATCCAGATATCTGGTACTATCTGATACTATCCAGATATCTGGTACTATCTGGTACTATCCAGATATCTGGTACTATCTGGTACTATCTGGTACTATCTGGTACTATCCAGATATCTGGTACTATCTGGTACTATCTGGTACTATCCAGATATCTGGTACTATCTGGTACTATCCAGATATCTGGTACTATCTGATACTATCCAGATATCTGGTACTATCTGGTACTATCCAGATATCTGGTACTATCTGGTACTATCCAGATATCTGGTACTATCTGGTACTATCCAGATATATGGTACTATCTGGTACTATCCAGATACCTGGTACTATCTGGTACTATCCAGATATCTGGTACTATCTGGTACTATCTGATACTATCCAGATATCTGGTACTATCTGGTACTATCCAGATATCTGGTACTATCCACATACCTGGTACTATCCAGATATGTGGTACTATCCACATACCTGGTACTATCCAGATATCTGGTACTATCCACATACCTGGTACTATCCAGATATCTGGTACTATCCACATACCTGGTACTATCCAGATATCTGGTACTATCCACATACCTGGTACTATCCAGATATCTGGTACTATCTGGTACTATCCAGATATCTGGTACTATCTGGTACTATCCAGATATCTGGTACTATCTGGTACTATCCAGATATCTGGTACTATCTGGTACTATCCAGATATCTGGTACTATCTGGTACTATCCAGATATCTGGTACTATCTGATACTATCCAGATATCTGGTACTATCTGGTACTATCCAGATATCTGGTACTATCTGGTACTATCCAGATATCTGGTACTATCTGATACTATCCAGATATCTGGTACTATCTGGTACTATCCAGATATCTGGTACTATCTGGTACTATCCAGATATCTGGTACTATCTGGTACTATCCAGATATCTGGTACTATCTGATACTATCCAGATATCTGGTACTATCTGGTACTATCCAGATATCTGGTACTATCTGGTACTATCCAGATATCTGGTACTATCTGATACTATCCAGATATCTGGTACTATCTGGTACTATCCAGATATCTGGTACTATCTGGTACTATCCAGATATCTGGTACTATCTGGTACTATCCAGATATCTGGTACTATCCACATACCTGGTACTATCCAGATATCTGGTACTATCCACATACCTGGTACTATCCAGATATCTGGTACTATCCACATACCTGGTACTATCCAGATATCTGGTACTATCCACATACCTGGTACTATCCAGATATCTGGTACTATCCACATACCTGGTACTATCCAGATATCTGGTACTATCCACATACCTGGTACTATCCAGATATCTGGTACTATCCAGATATCTGGTACTATCCACATACCTGGTACTATCCAGATATCTGGTACTATCCAGATATCTGGTACTATCTGGTACTATCTGGTACTATCTGATACTATCCAGATATCTGGTACTATCTGGTACTATCCAGATATCTGGTACTATCCAGATATCTGGTACTATCTGGTACTATCCAGATATCTGGTACTATCCAGATATCTGGTACTATCTGGTACTATCTGGTACTATCTGATACTATCCAGATATCTGGTACTATCTGGTACTATCCAGATATCTGGTACTATCCAGATATCTGGTACTATCTGGTACTATCCAGATATCTGGTACTATCTGGTACTATCCAGATATCTGGTACTATCTGGTACTATCCAGATATCTGGTACTATCTGGTACTATCCAGATACCTGGTACTATCCACATACCTGGTACTATCCAGATATCTGGTACTATCTGGTACTATCCAGATATCTGGTACTATCTGGTACTATCTGGTACTATCCAGATATCTGGTACTATCTGGTACTATCCAGATATCTGGTACTATCTGGTACTATCCAGATATCTGGTACTATCTGATACTATCCAGATACCTGGTACTATCTGGTACTATCCAGATATCTGGTACTATCTGGTACTATCCAGATACCTGGTACTATCCACATACCTGGTACTATCCAGATACCTGGTACTATCTGGTACTATCCAGATATCTGGTACTATCTGGTACTATCCAGATATCTGGTACTATCTGGTACTATCCAGATATCTGGTACTATCTGGTACTATCCAGATACCTGGTACTATCTGATACTATCCAGATATCTGGTACTATCTGGTACTATCCAGATATCTGGTACTATCTGGTACTATCTGGTACTATCCAGATACCTGGTACTATCTGATACTATCCAGATATCTGGTACTATCTGGTACTATCCAGATATCTGGTACTATCTGGTACTATCTGGTACTATCCAGATATCTGGTACTATCTGGTACTATCCAGATATCTGGTACTAAGGTTTGGAAGGCGGCACAAGGTGGTGAACCTTGTGACCTAAATAATTAATCTCCCTATATCTTTCTTGCCTCGCTAAAATATAAAAAATCTTCATAGATTCTCAGCTAAGATCTTTCTTATCTCTGAAATGTATTGTAAATGTAAATCAGTCAGGTTTTAGACCAGGTCATAGCACTATCTCTGCTGCATCACTAGTTATAAATGATGTGGTTAACTGTATGTATAAAAGGCAACATTGTGCTGCCCATCTTCATTGACCTGTCAAATGCTTTCAACACTGTTGATCACTCACTGCAAATTCAGAGACTTTTCTCAATTGGCCTAGACCAGGCTGCATGTAACTGGTTTAGAAATGACTTGACAGATATAACTCAACGTGTATCTACTGATGGTGTTAAATCCTATGTCATGATATTTCTATGGCTCGGTCTGTGTCATGATATTTCCATGACTGGGCCTATGTCATGATATTTCTATGGCTGGGCCTATGTCATGATATTTCTATGGCTGGGCCTATGTCATGATATTTCTATTGCTAAATAGTCCGATAAAACTTCATTCGCAATGCATCTTAATAAACCAATATCCCACAAGTCAAAGAAGGGGTGGAACAGTTGTTTTTTTACGGTGGTCTCCAGAGCTCATCCTCACGATTTGGGATGATAGAAAAACTCTGGAGGGAGTCTGAATATATTGACACCACGGCATCATCACCGCCAGCTCTGAGGAAACAGACAGATGCATATTTATAGCACCGGCTGCAGACAGACGGGTGATAGAGCTTCTCTGGAGGGGAGAGCGTTCTATTCTAAAGACCAATCATGTCTGGTCTCTCAGAACATATTCTGCATGGAAAAATGGCTCAATGTAATGAGCATAAACCTGAATAGCTGAATCACAACTGGTAATGAGAGCACTTATCCAACAGTAGCCTAAAGGATGGACATTTATTTCTGGAAGATACACACACACAGTATTGAAACAAAACATCTCTCTCTGTCTGTCTGTCTGTCTGTCTGTCTGTCTGTCTGTCTGTCTGTCTGTCTGTCTGTCTGTCTGTCTGTCTGTCTGTCTGTCTGTCTGTCTGTCTGTCTGTCTGTCTGTCTGTCTGTCTGTCTGTCTGTCTGTCTGTCTGTCTGTCTGTCTGTCTGTCTGTCTGTCTCTCTCTCTCTCTCTCTCTCTCTCTCTCCCACCCTCTCCCACCCTCTCTCTCTCTCCCACCCTCTCCCTCTCTCTCTCTCTCTCTCTCTCTCTCTCTCTCTCTCTCTCTCTCTCTCTCTCTCTCTCTCTCTCTCTCTCTCTCTCTCAGCACATGACATCTTTATGAATTGATATATTTTAATCATGGGTCTGCACTGCAATTTAGGATTTAACAACAGTATAAATTCCACCATTCCGTACAAGGTTCCATCCTAGAACCAAACAATGAAAAATGCATGCAAAGATGGGGTATATAGTGGAACAGATCTGCATTACAATATATATACAGGCACAGTCACGACATGTTGTTGGGTTATTGGACAGACTAAATGAGTGCTCCACCTGGTGGTTGATATAGGGAATTACACATTGGTGTCTAAACACATTATAAAAACCTATTAATATCTAACAGCATCTCTCTCTGTCAGCACTCACTAACAGACAGCATCTCTCTCTGTCAGCACTCACTAACAGACAGCATCACTCTCTGTCAGCAGTCACTAAAAGACAGCATCTCTCTCTGTCAGCACTCACTAACAGACAGCATCTCTCTCTGTCAGCAGTAACTAACAGACAGCATCACTCTGTCAGCAGTCACTAACAGACTGAAATAACAACATGGCAATCTGAGTGATTTGGTGGAGAGGAGACAGTCCTCCTGAGCACAGTCGCGTGGAGAGAGGATGTGTGTGTGTGTGTGTGTGTGTGTGTGTGTGTGTGTGTGTGTGTGTGTGTGTGTGTGTGTGTGTGTGTGTGTGTGTGTGTGTGTGTGTGTGTGTGTGTGTGTGTGTGTGTGTGTGTGTGTGTGTGTGTGTGTGTGTGTGTGTGTGTGTGTGTGTGTGTTAGTGTTTAAGAGAGAGAGGGAGAAAGAGAGAGCGGTGTGTTGAGTAAATGCCATGGTATGTGAGGAGGCTGGGATGAGTAGAGGTGGAAGAGGAAATTGAGGAGGGGAGGAAGAGAAGGGAGGGAGAAGGAGGAGGGGAGGGGAGGGAGAGAAGGAGGAGGGGGAGGAAGAAGGAGGAGGGGAGGAAGAGAAGGAGGAGGGGAGGGAGAGAAGGAGGAGGGGGAGAAGGAGGAGGGGGAGGGGGAGAGAAGGGGGAGGGGGAGAGAAGGGGGAGGGGAGGGGAGGGAGAGAAGGAGGAGAGAAGGGGGAGGGTTAGAGAAGGAGGAGGGGGAGAAGGAGGGGAGGGAGAGAAGGAGGAGGGGAAAAGGAGGAGGGGAGGAAGAGAAGGAGGAGGGGGTAGAGGAGGAGGAGAAGGAGGAGGGGAGGAAGAGAAGGAGGAGGGGAGGGTAGAGAAGGGGGAGGGGAGGGAGAGAAGGAGGAGGGGAGGGGAGGGGAGGGGAGGGGAGGGGAGGGGAGGGGAGGGGAGGGGAGGGAGGGGAGGGAGGGGAGGGAGAGAAGGTGGAGGGGAGGAAGAGAAGGAGGAGGGGGTAGAGGAGGAGGAGGGAAGGGAGAGAAGGAGGGGGGAGAAGGAGGGGGAGAAGGAGGAGCGGAGGGAGGGAGAGAAGGAGGGTAACACAGGGCCTCAGTCAGTCACACAGTGGATTTAGTGGAGAACCAGAATTACCTCAGGAGACACACAGATGTACTCCAAGTGAGGAGAGGAAAATGAGGAGGAGTAGGGAGGATGAGGGGAAGATGAGGGTGGCTCTTCAGCCCTAATGGCACCACCACTATGCCCCTGGCTTAGAGCCAGGTGTGTGTGTGTGTGTGTATCAGGTGAGGTGAGCACACGGACACCCGGCTCACCATGAATGCTTTGTTTACTTTCATTGACTCCGGAGTGCAGAGCACCGGCCCACCGACCCACCGACCGACCCACACTTCATTACCCAGAGACTGTGGCTGTGGGTCTCACTCTGGATAAATGAGGGCCCTGCCTTTCCAGCATATGTAACACCGTCTCTTTTGTATTAAGTGATTGTGCATGCTTAAATAAATAAAGGTTAAATTATTAAAAGGTTGAATGAAAAGGTTCAAGAAAGGTTTAATAAATAAAAGGTTAAATAAAGGTTGAATAAATAAAGGTTGAATAAAGGTTTAATAAATAAAGGTTGAATAAATAAAGGTTGAATAAATAAAGGTTGAATAAAGGTTGAATAAATAAAGGTTGAATAAATAAAGGTTGATTAAAGGTTAAATAAATAAAGGTTGAATAAATAAAGGTTGAATAAATAAAGGTTGAATAAAGGTTAAATAAATAAAGGTTGAATAAATAAAGGTTGAATAAATAAAGGTTAAATAAATAAAGGTTGAATAAATAAAGGTTAAATAAATAAAGGTTAAATAAATAAAGGTTAAATAAATAAAGGTTGAATAAATAAAGGTTAAATAAATACATTTACATTTACATTTAAGTCATTTAGCAGACGCTCTTATCCAGAGTGACTTACAAATTGGATAAAGGTTTAATAAATAAAGGTTGAATAAATAAAGGTTAATAAAGAAAGGTTAAATAAAGGTTTAATAAAGAAAGGTTGGATAAATAAAGGTTAAATAAAGGTTAAATAAATAAAGGTTGAATAAATAAAGGTTAAATAAATAAAGGTTGAATAAATAAAGGTTAAATAAATAAAGGTTGAATAAATAAAGGTTGAATAAAGGTTGAATAAATAAAGGTTGAATAAATAAAGGTTGAATAAATAAAGGTTGAATAAAGGTTGAATAAATAAAGGTTGAATAAATAAAGGTTGAATAAATAAAGGTTTAATAAAGGTTGAATAAATAAAGGTTGAATAAAGGTTGAATAAATAAAGGTTGAATAAATAAAGGTTAAATAAAGGTTGAATAAATAAAGGTTGAATAAAGGTTGAATAAATAAAGGTTGAATAAATAAAGGTTGATTAAAGGTTGAATAAATAATGGTTAAATAAATAAAGGTTAAATAAATAAAGGTTGAATAAATAAAGGTTAAATAAAGGTTGAATAAATAAAGGTTAAATAAATAAAGGTTGAATAAATAAAGGTTAAATAAATAAAGGTTAAATAAATAAAGGTTGAATAAATAAAGGTTGAATAAAGGTTGAATAAATAAAGGTTGAATAAATAAAGGTTGAATAAATAAAGGTTAAATAAATAAAGGTTGAATAAATAAAGGTTGAATAAATAAAGGTTGAATAAATACAGGTTGAATAAATAAAGGTTGAATAAATAAAGGTTAAATAAATAAAGGTTAAATAAATAAAGGTTGAATAAATAAAGGTTGAATAAATAAAGGTTGAATAAATAAAGGTTGAATAAATGCTTCTGTGAGATAACAGGGAAGACTGATCCGGGGGATGTACCTGCTGAATTTCCTATTGATCCACACTGAATCATTCTATAGCTAGAGGGCTCCTGATATCTCCAGAAGTGATGTCTTTATCTGTTGTGGTCCAGTACTGTCTTTTTGATAGCTAGGTCCATCTACTTTAATAAGTGCTGCCTGTCTTCCCAGTGGTCAACTTGGTGTGTGAACAGCTGACTGATCATAACTTGCAGACAGTTGTTGACACATCAACCAGGATCAAGGGGCGGGGCAATTTGTGACATGTGTTGGTAATTAGTGAGTGTATTGGAGGGGGAGTGGTTTCACCTCTCCTAGGCAATCAGCAATTAGTGCAGGGAGGTGTGGTCTTCACCTCTGTTAGGTCATTCGTTCTTCAGTCTCCCCTGGTTTCTCAGCAGCAGCTGTAAGCGGTGGAGGAAGTCTAGGTCTCTGGCAGAGTTTAACTGCCGATCTGCTGTCGAGAACACAGAATTCATCTCAGCCTTTTGGCCCTGACGGAGACATGGATCCCCCTCAGAGAACACTGATACTCCAGCTGCTCTCTCTTCATCTGACTACGTTTTCTCTCCTAGTCCGAGAACATCTGGTTGTCGAGATGGTAGCACAGGGCTACTAATTTCTCCTCTGTGGTAACTTCAAGTGGGCTTTTTACTGAGGAGTGGCTTCTGTCTGGCCACTATCATAAAGGCCTGATTGGTTGAGTGCTGCAGAGAAGGTTGGCCTTCTGGAAGGTTCTCCCATCTCCACAGAGGAGCTCTGTCAGAGTGACCATTGGGTTCTTGGGTCACCTCCCTGACCAAGGCCCTTCTCCCCTGATTGCTCAGTTTGACCAGGCAGCCAGCTCTAGGGAGAGTCTTTGTGGTTCCAAACTTCTTCCATTTAGGAATGATTGAGGCCACTGTGTTCTTGGAGACCTTCAATGCTACAGACATGTTTTGGTACCCTTCCCCAGATCTGTGCCTTGACACAATCCTGTCTCTGAACTCTACGGACAATTCCTTCGACCTCATGGCTTGGTTTTTACTCTGACATTCACTGTCAACTGTGGGACCTTTATATAGACAGGTGTGTTTTATAGACAGGTGTGTTTTATAGACAGGTGTGTTTTATAGACAGGTGTGTTTTATAGACAGGTGTGTTATATAGACAGGTGTGTTATATAGACAGGTGTGTTATATAGACAGGTGTGTTTTATAGACAGGTGTGTTATATAGACAGGTGTGTTATATAGACAGGTGTGTTATATAGACAGGTGTGTTATATAGACAGGTGTGTTTTATAGACAGGTGTGTTTTATAGACAGGTGTGTTTTATAGACAGGTGTGTTATATAGACAGGTGTGTTATATAGACAGGTGTGTTATATAGACAGGTGTGTTTTATAGACAGGTGTGTTATATAGACAGGTGTGTTATATAGACAGGTGTGTTTTATAGACAGGTGTGTTATATAGACAGGTGTGTTATATAGACAGGTGTGTTATATAGACAGGTGTGTTTTATAGACAGGTGTGTTATATAGACAGGTGTGTTATATAGACAGGTGTGTTATATAGACAGGTGTGTTATATAGACAGGTGTGTTGCCTTTCCAAATCATGTCCAATCAATTTAATTTACCACAGAAAGACTACAATCAAGTTGTAGAAACATCTCAAGGATGATCAATGGAAACAGGAACAACCCAACCAAGCTGCACTGCTTCTTAACACAGCGCACATCCAACCAGGAAGCCAGCCGCATCCATGTGTCGGAGGAAACACCGTGCCCCTAGTGACCTGGTCAGTGTGCACTACGCCCGGCCCGCCACAGGAGTCGCTGGTGCGCGATGAGACAAGGACATCCCTACCGGCCAAACCCTCCCTAACCCTCCCGGTCGCGGCCGGCTGCGACAGAGCCTGGGCTCAAACCCAGAGTCTCTGGTGGCACAGCTGGCGCTGCGATGGTCTGAATACTTTCTGAATGCACTGTAACCATGTAAATGTAAGAAAATGATAAACAACACAATCTATAGCAGGGGTTCACAAACGTTGTCACTCAGGCCCCACCTTCCAGTACTGGGGAACATTCTGCGTGCACCAAGTCCAGCTCTATGGAGGGAGGGGAGAGGTCCAATGACCTGTGGACCACGTCCATCTCTATGGAGGGAGGGGAGGGGTCCAATGACCTGTGGACCACGTCCATCTCTATGGAGGGAGGGGAGAGGTCCAATGACCTGTGGACCACGTCCATCTCTATGGAGGGAGGGGAGAGGTCTAATGACCTGTGCACCACATCCATCTCTATGGAGGGAGAGGTCCAATGACCTGTGGACCACGTCCATCTCTATGGAGGGAGGGGAGGGGTCCAATGACCTGTGGACCACGTCCATCTCTATGGAGGGAGGGGAGAGGTCTAATAACCTGTGCACCACATCCATCTCTATGGAGGGAGAGGTCCAATGACCTGTGGACCACGTCCATCTCTATGTAGGGAGGGGAGAGGTCTAATGACCTGTGCACCACGTCCATCTCTATGGAGGGAGGGGAGGGTCTAATGACCTGTGGACCACGTCCATCTCTATGGAGGGAGAGGTCTAATGACCTGTGCACCACGTCCATCTCTATGGAGGGAGGGGTCCAATGACCTGTGGACCACGTCCATCTCTATGGAGGGAGGGGAGAGGTCTAATGACCTGTGCACCACGTCCATCTCTATGGAGGGAGAGGTCCAATGACCTGTGGACCACGTCCATCTCTATGGAGGGAGAGGTCCAATGACCTGTGCACCACGTCCATCTCTATGGAGGGATGGGAGGGGTCTAATGACCTGTGCACCACGTCCATCTCTATGGAGGGAGGGGAGAGGTCCAATGACCTGTGCACCACGTCCATCTCTATGGAGGGAGAGGTCTAATGACCTGTGCACCACGTCCATCTCTACAGAGGGAGGGGAGAGGTCTAATGACCTGTGGACCACGTCCATCTCTATGAAGGGAGGGAGAGGTCCAATGACCTGTGCACCACGTCCATCTCTATGGAGGGAGAGGTCTAATGACCTGTGCACCACGTCCATCTCTACAGAGGGAGGGGAGAGGTCTAATGACCTGTGGACCACGTCCATCTCTATGGAGGGAGGGGAGAGGTCTAATGACCTGTGGACCACGTCCATCTCTATGGAGGGAGGGGAGGGGTCCAATGACCTGTGGACCACGTCCATCTCTATGGAGGGAGAGGTCCAATGACCTGTGGACCACGTCCATCTCTATGGAGGGAGGGGAGGGGTCTAATGACCTGTGGACCACGTCCATCTCTATGGAGGGAGGGGTCCAATGACCTGTGCACCACGTCCATCTCTATGGAGGGAGGGGAGGGGTCCAATGACCTGTGGACCACGTCCATCTCTATGGAGGGAGGGGAGAGGTCTAATGACCTGTGCACCACGTCCATCTCTATGGAGGGAGAGGTCTAATGACCTGTGCACCACGTCCATCTCTATGGAGGGAGGGGTCCAATGACCTGTGGACCACGTCCATCTCTATGGAGGGAGGGGAGAGGTCCAATGACCTGTGCACCACGTCCATCTCTACGGAGGGAGGGGTCCAATGACCTGTGGACCACGTCCATCTCTATGGAGGGAGGGGAGAGGTCCAATGACCTGTGGACCACGTCCATCTCTATGGAGGGAGGGGAGGGGTCTAATGACCTGTGGACCACGTCCATCTCTATGGAGGGAGGGGAGAGGTCTAATGACCTGTGCACCACGTCCATCTCTATGGAGGGAGGGGAGAGGTCCAATGACCTGTGCACCACGTCCATCTCTATGGAGGGAGGGGAGAGGTCTAATGACCTGTGCACCACGTCCATCTCTATGGAGGGAGGGCAGGGGTCTAATGACCTGTGGACAACGTCCATCTCTATGGAGGGAGGGGTCCAATGACCTGTGCACCACGTCCATCTCTATGGAGGGACGGGAGAGGTCCAATGACCTGTGGACCACGTCCATCTCTATGGAGGGAGGGGAGAGGTCTAATGACCTGTGGACCACGTCCATCTCTATGGAGGGAGGGGAGGGGTCCAATGACCTGTGGACCACGTCCATCTCTATGGAGGGAGAGGTCCAATGACCTGTGGACCACGTCCATCTCTATGGAGGGAGGGGAGGGGTCTAATGACCTGTGGACCACGTCCATCTCTATGGAGGGAGGGTCCAATGACCTGTGCACCACGTCCATCTCTATGGAGGGAGGGGAGGGGTCCAATGACCTGTGGACCACGTCCATCTCTATGGAGGGAGGGGAGAGGTCTAATGACCTGTGCACCACGTCCATCTCTATGGAGGGAGAGGTCTAATGACCTGTGCACCACGTCCATCTCTATGGAGGGAGGGGTCCAATGACCTGTGGACCACGTCCATCTCTATGGAGGGAGGGGAGAGGTCCAATGACCTGTGCACCACGTCCATCTCTACGGAGGGAGGGTCCAATGACCTGTGGACCACGTCCATCTCTATGGAGGGAGGGAGAGGTCCAATGACCTGTGGACCACGTCCATCTCTATGGAGGGAGGGGAGGGGTCTAATGACCTGTGGACCACGTCCATCTCTATGGAGGAGGGAGAGGTCTAATGACCTGTGCACCACGTCCATCTCTATGGAGGAGGGGTCTAATGACCTGTGGACCACGTCCATCTCTATGGAGGGAGAGGTCTAATGACCTGTGCACCACGTCCATCTCTATGGAGGGAGGGTCCAATGACCTGTGGACCACGTCCATCTCTATGGAGGGAGGAGAGGTCTAATGACCTGTGCACCACGTCCATCTCTATGGAGGGAGAGGTCCAATGACCTGTGGACCACGTCCATCTCTATGGAGGAGAGGTCCAATGACCTGTGCACCACGTCCATCTCTATGGAGGGATGGGAGGGTCTAATGACCTGTGCACCACGTCCATCTCTATGGAGGGAGGGGAGAGGTCCAATGACCTGTGCACCACGTCCATCTCTATGGAGGGAGAGGTCTAATGACCTGTGCACCACGTCCATCTCTACAGAGGGAGGGAAGAGGTCTAATGACCTGTGGACCACGTCCATCTCTATGAAGGGAGGGGAGAGGTCCAATGACCTGTGCACCACGTCCATCTCTATGGAGGGAGAGGTCTAATGACCTGTGCACCACGTCCATCTCTACAGAGGGAGGGGAGAGGTCTAATGACCTGTGGACCACGTCCATCTCTATGGAGGGAGGGAGAGGTCTAATGACCTGTGGACCACGTCCATCTCTATGGAGGGAGGGAGGGGTCCAATGACCTGTGGACCACGTCCATCTCTATGGAGGGAGAGGTCCAATGACCTGTGGACCACGTCCATCTCTATGGAGGGAGGGGAGGGTCTAATGACCTGTGGACCACGTCCATCTCTATGGAGGGAGGGGTCCAATGACCTGTGCACCACGTCCATCTCTATGGAGGGAGGGGAGGGGTCCAATGACCTGTGGACCACGTCCATCTCTATGGAGGGAGGGAGAGGTCTAATGACCTGTGCACCACGTCCATCTCTATGGAGGGAGAGGTCTAATGACCTGTGCACCACGTCCATCTCTATGGAGGGAGGGGTCCAATGACCTGTGGACCACGTCCATCTCTATGGAGGGAGGAGAGGTCCAATGACCTGTGCACCACGTCCATCTCTACGGAGGAGGGGTCCAATGACCTGTGGACCACGTCCATCTCTATGGAGGGAGGGAGAGGTCCAATGACCTGTGGACCACGTCCATCTCTATGGAGGGAGGGGAGGGGTCTAATGACCTGTGGACCACGTCCATCTCTATAGAGGGAGGGAGAGGTCTAATGACCTGTGCACCACGTCCATCTCTATGGAGGGAGGGAGAGGTCCAATGACCTGTGCACCACGTCCATCTCTATGGAGGGAGGGGAGAGGTCTAATGACCTGTGCACCACGTCCATCTCTATGGAGGGAGGGGAGGGGTCTAATGACCTGTGGACAACGTCCATCTCTATGGAGGGAGGGGTCCAATGACCTGTGCACCACGTCCATCTCTATGGAGGGACGGGAGAGGTCCAATGACCTGTGGACCACGTCCATCTCTATGGAGGGAGGGGAGAGGTCTAATGACCTGTGGACCACGTCCATCTCTATGGAGGGAGGGGAGGGGTCCAATGACCTGTGGACCATGTCCATCTCTATGGAGGGAGGGGAGGGGTCCAATGACCTGTGGAAGGGCTGCCAGTCTAATTATGTCATCGTTGACTTGAATGGGGAGGCCACCTCTATGTATTTGCTCTGACTGCTGTGTTCTCTAAGGTTCCAGTTCTTTGCTCTGACTGCTGTGTTCTCTAAGGTTCCAGTTCTTTGCTCTGACTGCTGTGTTCTAAGGTTCCAGTTCTTTGCTCTGAGTGCTGTGTTCTCTAAGGTTCTAGTTCTTTGCTCTGACTGCTGTGTTCTAAGGTTCCAGTTATTTGCTCTGAGTGCTGTGTTCTAAGGTTCTAGTTCTTTGCTCTGACTGCTGTGTTCTAAGGTTCCAGTTCTTTGCTCTGAGTGCTGTGTTCTCTAAGGTTCTAGTTCTTTGCTCTGAGTGCTGTGTTCTCTAAGGTTCCAGTTCTTTGCTCTGACTGCTGTGTTCTAAGGTTCCAGTTCTTTGCTCTGAGTGCTGTGTTCTCTAAGGTTCTAGTTCTTTGCTCTGAGTGCTGTGTTCTTTAAGGTTCTAGTTCTTTGCTCTGAGTGCTGTGTTCTCTAAGGTTCCAGTTCTTTGCTCTGAGTGCTGTGTTCTCTAAGGTTCTAGTTCTTTGCTCTGAGTGCTGTGTTCTTTAAGGTTCTAGTTCTTTGCTCTGAGTGCTGTGTTCTCTAAGGTTCTAGTTCTTTGCTCTGAGTGCTGTGTTCTCTAAGGTTCTAGTTCTTTGCTCTGACTGCTGTGTTCTCTAAGGTTCCAGTTCTTTGCTCTGACTGCTGTGTTCTTTAAGGTTCAGAAGACAAATAAGGAAACCAGTCAGGTAGCATCATGGATGACTTTATTATATTTGCAGCTGGTGGCAGAATGCAGTTTGATCAATCAGGTTCATTTGGACACCTGTGCTATGTTCAGAAAAATCTATGGATGGATAATATAATGTATTTCAGAGAGGGGGAGAGAAGAGGGTAGAGAAGAGAAGAGGATAGAGAGGGGAAGAGGAGGGTAGAGAGGGGGAGAGAAGAGGGAAGAGGATAGAGAAGAGGATAGAGGGGAAGAGGAGGGTAGAGAGGGGAAGAGGAGGGTAGAGAGGGGGAGAGAAGAGGGTAGAGAAGAGAAGAGGATAGAGAGGGGAAGAGGAGGGTAGAGGATAGAGAAGAGAAGAGGATAGAGAGGGGAAGAGAAGAGGGAAGAGGGGAAGAGGAGGGTAGAGAGGGGAAGAGGAGGGTAGAGAGGGGAAGAGGAGGGTAGAGAGGGGAAGAGGAGGGTAGAGAGGGGAAGAGGAGGGTAGAGAGGGAAGAGGAGGGTAGAGAGGGGAAGAGGAGGGTAGAGAGGGGAAGAGGAGGGTAGAGAGGGGAAGAGGAGGGTAGAGAGGGAAGAGGAGGGTAGAGAGGGGAAGAGGAGGGTAGAGAGGGGAAGAGGAGGGTAGAGAGGGGAAGAGGAGGGTAGAGAGGGGAAGAGGAGGGTAGAGAGGGGAAGAGGAGGGTAGAGAGGGGAAGAGGAGGGTAGAGAGGGGAAGAGGAGGGTAGAGAGGGGAAGAGGAGGGTAGAGAGGGGAAGAGGAGGGTAGAGAGGGGAAGAGGAGGGTAGAGAGGGGAAGAGGAGGGTAGAGAGGAAGAGGAGGGTAGAGCGGAAGAGGAGGGTAGAGAGGGGAAGAAGAGGGTAGAGAGGGGAAGAGGAGGGTAGAGAGGGGAAGAAGAGGGTAGAGAGGAAGAAGAGGGTAGAGAGGAAGAAGAGGGTAGAGAGGAAGAAGAGGGTAGAGAGAGGAAGAAGAGGGTAGAGAGAGGAAGAAAGAGTGCAGTAGTCCATAGCTCATTCCCATCACAGTAACAGTACTACAGGAATCTAGCATTCACCCCTCAGGACAGAAGAAAGGTCTCCACTGTCTTTAAGCTCCTGTAAAAACACAGAACACATGTCAATAAAGGTCTGATCTTCATACCAGCTGATACATGAGAAAATAACAGCCTACTGGACCTGTCATGTAACCTACCAACAGCATCAGAAATAAATACTCTATTGATGCACAATAACTATGAATAGAGACACAGAGAACTCCTGTCTCATGAAACTAACTATGTATAGAGACACAGAGAACTCCTGTCTAATGAAACTAACTATGTATAGATACACAGAGAACTCCTGTCTAATGAAACTAACTATGTAGAGACACAGAGAACTCCTGTCTCATTAAACTAACTATGTAGAGACACAGAGAACTCCTGTCTAATGAAACTAACTATGTAGAGACACAGAGAACTCCTGTCTAATGAAACTAACTATGTAGAGACACAGAGAACTCCTGTCTCATTAAACTAACTATGTAGAGACACAGAGAACTCCTGTCTCATTAAACTAACTATGTAGAGACACAGAGAACTCCTGTCTCATTAAACTAACTATGTAGAGACACAGAGAACTCCTGTCTCATTAAACTAACTATGTAGAGACACAGAGAACTCCTGTCTCATTAAACTAACTATGTAGAGACACAGAGAACTCCTGTCTCATTAAACTAACTATGTAGAGACACAGAGAACTCCTGTCTAATGAAACTAACTATGTAGAGACACAGAGAACTCCTGTCTAATGAAACTAACTATGTAGAGACACAGAGAACTCCTGTCTCATTAAACTAACTATGTAGAGACACAGAGAACTCCTGTCTAATGAAACTAACTATGTAGAGACACAGAGAACTCCTGTCTAATGAAACTAACTATGTAGAGACACAGAGAACTCCTGTCTAATGAAACTAACTATGTAGAGACACAGAGAACTCCTGTCTAATGAAACTAACTATGTAGAGACACAGAGAACTCCTGTCTAATGAAACTAACTATGTATAGATACACAGAGAACTCCTGTCTCATTAAACTAACTATGTAGAGACACAGAGAACTCCTGTCTAATGAAACTAACTATGTAGAGACACAGAGAACTCCTGTCTAATGAAACTAACTATGTAGAGACACACAGAGAACTCCTGTCTCATTAAACTAACTATGTAGAGACACAGAGAACTCCTGTCTCATTAAACTAACTATGTAGAGACACAGAGAACTCCTGTCTCATTAAACTAACTATGTAGAGACACAGAGAACTCCTGTCTCATTAAACTAACTATGTAGAGACACAGAGAACTCCTGTCTCATTAAACTAACTATGTAGAGACACAGAGAACTCCTGTCTAATGAAACCCAGTGACATGTTATCACAATGCAGTCCTCATAAAGAACCGTGATTGACAGGTGATCTATTAAAACTGAACTTCAGCTGACATCGACCACTAGCCACTGCTGGGCAATACACTGCTTTAAACCCACCCGGACTACAGGCCTAGTTTATGCAAAGCAAGGCCCTCGGTGAAATAAGTAGGCATATCTAAACAGAGGATTACTGTTAGACGCACACTGGGGACTTTACTATCTCAATGTTGTGTAACCTTCCCTTAGCCTGGTTTAATGTAGTTCACTAAGAAACCTGGGTATTTACATTACACCAATCTTTTCCTCTGTGCTTTTTTACTACCGAGGATGACCCCCCCCCAACCCCCTCCCCCTCCATGCTGTCTGACTGCACATGGCATGACGACATAAAGCAGGCTAAGAAAACAGAACACGGTGCTTTAGTGACACCTGGTGGAGAGTTTGTGGTACTGCTGTTGCCTCTGTCTATAACACTGTGACATGCCTGGCTGATCCTATAAGGGTTGGTTTCCCCCAGACACAGATTCAGCCTAGTTTAGGACTAAAAACTATTTTAAATGGACGATCTCCATTGTAAATGGTTTATAGACATATCAAGACTAGTCCAGAACTAAGTGGAGGTAATAAGCGCAATTATGGTCTGAGGTGTAAAACAAAAAATCTCTTCTCACCTTCACAATGTCCAGCCCACCAATGAGTTCCCCATTGACATATAGCTGAGGGTACGTTGGCCAGTTTGAGTATGTCTTCAGACCCTGTCGAACCTGGACATCGGTGATTGGAAGATGCATAAAGAAAACCACGTCAACATGTAGAAAAACATCTTTAGTTTTCACCAACATGGTTTTGCAAATGTCATAGACAGATACAGTCTCTTTTACCTCGTCATCTTCCAGGATATCAAAGGTGCTGTATTCCACCCTGCAAACAGGAAACACAGGCAAGATATTAACCATCATATTAGAAACACAGGCAAGATATTAACCATCATATTAGAAACACAGGCAAGATATTAACCATTATATTAGAAACACAGACAAGATATTAACCATTATATTAGAAACACAGACAAGATATTAACCATTATATTAGAAACACAGGCAAGATATTAACCACTATATTATAAACACAGACAAGATATTAACCACTATATTATAAACACAGACAAGATATAATGAACTGCTCTGTTCATGATCACGATATAGTGGTGTTACCTCACCCTGTTCATTATCTCCAGTATCGTGATATAGTGGTGTTACCTCACCCTGTTCATTATCTCCAGTATCGTGATATAGTGGTGTTCTCACCCTGTTCATTATCTCCAGTATCGTGATATAGTGGTGTTACCTCACCCTGAGCTGTTCATTATCTCCAGTATCGTGATATAGTGGTGTTACCTCACCCTGTTCATTATCTCCAGTATCGTGATATAGTGGTGTTACCTCACCCTGTTCATTATCTCCAGTATTGTGATATAGTGGTGTTACCTCACCCTGTTCATTATCTCCAGTATTGTGATATAGTGGTGTTACCTCACCCTGTTCATTATCTCCAGTATCGTGATATAGTGGTGTTACCTCACCCTGTTCATTATCTCCAGTATTGTGATATAGTGGTGTTACCTCACCCTGTTCATTATCTCCAGTATTGTGATATAGTGGTGTTACCTCACCCTGTTCATTATCTCCAGTATCGTGATATAGTGGTGTTACCTCACCCTGTTCATTATCTCCAGTATCGTGATATAGTGGTGTTACCTCACCCTGTTCATTATCTCCAGTATCGTGATATAGTGGTGTTACCTCACCCTGTTCATTATCTCCAGAATCGTGATATAGTGGTGTTCTCACCCTGTTCATTATCTCCAGTATCGTGATATAGTGGTGTTCTCACCCTGTTCATTATCTCCAGTATCGTGATATAGTGGTGTTACCTCACCCTGTTCATTATCTCCAGAATCGTGATATAGTGGTGTTCTCACCCTGTTCATTATCTCCAGTATCGTGATATAGTGGTGTTCTCACCCTGTTCATTATCTCCAGTATCGTCATATAGTGGTGTTCTCACCCTGTTCATTATCTCCAGTATCGTCATATAGTGGTGTTACCTCACCCTGTTCATTATCTCCAGAATCGTGATATAGTGGTGTTCTCACCCTGTTCATTATCTCCAGTATCGTCATATAGTGGTGTTACCTCACCCTGTTCATTATCTCCAGTATCGTGATATAGTGGTGTTCTCACCCTGTTCATTATCTCCAGTATCGTGATATAGTGGTGTTACCTCACCCTGTTCATTATCTCCAGTATCGTGATATAGTGGTGTTACCTCACCCTGTTCATTATCTCCAGTATCGTGATATAGTGGTGTTACCTCACCCTGTTCATTATCTCCAGTATCGTGATATAGTGGTGTTACCTCACCCTGTTCATTATCTCCAGTATCGTGATATAGTGGTGTTCTCACCCTGTTCATTATCTCCAGTATCGTGATATAGTGGTGTTACCTCACCCTGTTCATTATCTCCAGTATCGTGATATAGTGGTGTTCTCACCCTGAGCTGTTCATTATCTCCAGTATCTGAAGACTGAATCCACACTTGGCTTGCTACAGATACAGGAAGAAAAACAGACTTTAGAAACCGAACAGATAACTTAATCATACCCATGTCAGTATCTTAACAAAGAACATACACTTTATAATCAACATATTAACTCAATTCAGATCCTTCAATGGGTGAGTCCACACAAAACCATTTTATTGCAGAACAAAATCACAGGAAGCAATGTTTCTTTTTAAGACAAAGATCTTTTCAAATAGCTAATATACAAAATGTTGTTTTCTGAGTGAGTAGGAGAAATGCTTTCAAGATAACACATGGATAAGTGGTGGCCTAGTGGTTAGAGCGTTGGGCCAGTAACCAGCAGGTAGCCTAGTGGTTAGAGCATTGGGCCAGTAACCAGCAGGTAGCCTAGTGGTTAGAGCGTTGGGCCAGTAACCAGCAGGTAGCCTAGTGGTTAGAGCATTGGGCCAGTAACCAGCAGGTAGCCTAGTGGTTAGAGCGTTGGGCCAGTAACCAGCAGGTAGCCTAGTGGTTAGAGCATTGGGCCAGTAACCAGCAGGTAGCCTAGTGGTTAGTGTTGGGCCAGTAACCAGCAGGTAACCTAGTGGTTAGAGCGTTGGGCCAGTAACCAGCAGGTAGCCTAGCGGTTAGAGAATTGGGCCAGTAACCAGCAGGTAGCCTAGTGGTTAGAGCGTTGGGCCAGTAACCAGCAGGTAGCCTAGTGGTTTGAGTGTTGGACCAGTAACCAGCAGGTAGCCTAGTGGTTTGAGTGTTGGACCAGTAACCAGCAGGTAGCCTAGTGGTTAGAGTGTTGGGCCAGTAACCAGCAGGTAGCCTAGTGGTTAGAGCGTTGGGCCAGTAACCAGCAGGTAGCCTAGTGGTTAGAGCGTTGGGCCAGTAACCAGCAGGTAGCCTAGTGGTTAGAGCATTGGGCCAGTAACCAGCAGGTAGCCTAGCGGTTAGAGCATTGGGCCAGTAACCAGCAGGTAGCCTAGTGGTTTGAGTGTTGGGCCAGTAACCAGCAGGTAGCCTAGTGGTTTGAGTGTTGGGCCAGTAACCAGCAGGTAGCCTAGTGGTTTGAGTGTTGGGCCAGTAACCAGCAGGTAGCCTAGTGGTTTGAGTGTTGGGCCAGTAACCAGCAGGTAGCCTAGTGGTTAGAGTGCTGGGCCAGTAACCAGCAGGTAGCCTAGTGGTTAGAGCATTGGGCCAGTAACCAGCAGGTAGCCTAGTGGTTAGAGCGTTGGGCCAGTAACCAGCAGGTAGCCTAGTGGTTAGAGTGTTGGGTCAGTAACCAGCAGGTAGCCTAGTGGTTAGAGCGTTGGGCCAGTAACCCGAAAGGTTGCCGGATCGAATCCCCGAGATATAAATATGTCATTCTGAACAAGGCCGTCAACGTAAATAAGAATTTGTTCTTAACCGACTTGCCTAGTTAAGCAGGAGGAGTCAGGACCTCTTCCCTCCAGGAATGAAACCAAACTCAAGCTTTCATTGAGCAAGTTTCAACTTGCTGTTGGTTTCACAGGACCCCACTTAGAAACGGTCTTTTAAGAAATGGGAAACTAAATAAAGATCTGTATCTACAGATAGAACCAAAGGGAGAGACGGGATTCACAGGGGACTTGGTTTAAACTACTCTGAAGATATCTCTTCATCTGTGAGCAGCAGCAATCAATATGAAGAGGTAGGAGGGGGGGGGGGGGTACTCCTGAACCATTAGTGTGTGTGTGTGTGTGTGTGTGTGTGTGTGTGTGTGTGTGTGTGTGTGTGTGTGTGTGTGTGTGTGTGTGTGTGTGTGTGTGTGTGTGTGTGTGTGTGTGTGTGTGTGTGTGAGAGAGAGAGGGGGGGGGGTCCCACTGCTCTGCTCTGTGCAGAATATTATTGATTTCAGATTAGCCTCAATTCTGTTGAAATGTATGCCATACCAATTGTCCTTATCTACTAGATTGGCAGAGTATACAGGCCAACTGTACTATATTATATACTATATATTATATTAGAATAGTATTATATAGTATTATATAGTATACAGGCCAACTGTACTATATTATATACTATATATTATATTAGAATAGTATTATATAGTATACAGGCCAACTGTACTATATTATATACTATATATTATATTACAATAGTATTATATAGTATTATATAGTATACAGGCCAACTGTACTATATTATATACTATATATTATATTACAATAGTATTATATAGTATTATATAGGCCAACTGTACTATATATACTATATATTATATTACAATAGTATTATATAGTAGTATATAGGCCAACTGTACTATATTATATACTATATATTATATTAGAATATTATTATATAGTATTATATAGGCCAACTGTACTATATTATATACTATATATTATATTAGAATAGTATTATATAGTATTATATAGGCCAACTGTACTATATTATATACTATATTAGAATAGTATTATATAGTATTATATAGGCCAACTGTACTATATTATATACTATATATTATATTATATAGTATTATATAGTAGTATACAGGCCAACTGTACTATATTATATACTATATATTATATTAGAATAGTATTATATAGTAGTATACAGGCCAACTGTACTATATTATATACTATATATTATATTAGAATAGTATTATATAGTATTATATAGTAGTATACAGGCCAACTGTACTATATTATATACTATATATTATATTAGAATAGTAGAATAGTATTATATAGTAGTATACAGGCCAACTGTACTATATTATATACGATATATTATATTAGAATAGTATTATATAGTAGTATACAGGCCAACTGTACTATATATACTATATATTATATTAGAATAGTATTATATAGTATTATATAGGCCAACGGGTACCTCTTGAAGTAATGTACTGGAGTTATATTAGAATAGTATTATATAGTATTATATAGGCCAACTGGTGCCTCTTGAAGTAATGTACTGGAGTTATATTAGAATAGTATTATATAGTATTATATAGGCCAACGGGTACCTCTTGAAGTATTATATAGTATTATATAGTATTATATAGGCCAACTGGTACCTCTTGAAGTAATGTACTGGAGTTATATTAGAATAGTATTATATAGGCCAACTGGTACCTCTTGAAGTAATGTACTGGAGTTATATTAGAATAGTATTATATAGTATTATATAGGCCAACGGGTACCTCTTGAAGTAATGTACTGGAGTTATATTAGAATAGTATTATATAGTATTATATACGCCAACTGGTGCCTCTTGAAGTAATGTACTGGAGTTATATTAGAATAGTATTATATAGTATTATATAGGCCAACGGGTACCTCTTGAAGTATTATATAGTATTATATAGTATTATATAGGCCAACTGGTACCTCTTGAAGTAATGTACTGGAGTTATATTAGAATAGTATTATATAGGCCAACTGGTACCTCTTGAAGTAATGTACTGGAGTTATATTAGAATAGTATTATATAGTATTATATAGGCCAACGGGTACCTCTTGAAGTAATGTACTGGAGTTATATTAGAATAGTATTATATAGGCCAAACACAAGCCTCAGTTTATTGTCCATGTATGTTTCTGCATAGCATTTATTTATATATATATTTCTTTAGTCAGTAAATTCTTACTAACAATGACGGCCTGGGAACAGCTGCCTTGTTCAGGGGCAGAATGACAGATTTTTACCTTGTCAGCTCGGGGGTTCGATCCAGCAACCTTTTGGTTACAAGTCCAACGCTCTAACCACTAGGCTACCTGCTGCCCCCATTCTATTCCATTCCTATTCTACGTACCTCTTTATTGCCCTGTTATATAGTGACACCTACGTACCTCTTTATTGTCCTGTTATATAGTGACACCTACGTACCTCTTTATTGCCCTGTTATACAGTGACACCTCTTTATTGTCCTGTTATATAGTGACACCTACGTACCTCTTTATTGTCCTGTTATACAGTGACACCTACGTACCTCTTTATTTCCCTTCATGAACAGCATGACTGGACTCCTGTTGATGGTCGACTTCAACCTGGAGGTTATAGGGACAGTCCATAAGTCACACAATACAACGTGCCATCTTCCACGTGTGTGTGTGTGTGTGTGTGTGTGTGTGTGTGTGTGTATAAAGGTGTGTTTTACCTGTGCTCCAGTGTGACGGCCTTGGGACAGGTATTCTCCAGCTCTCCAGATTCAGCTAGTTCCTACAACAGGTATCAACACTGAGATGGGTCACTGGGTCACACCTACAGTCTGAATCACACTAAAACACACACCTACAGTCTGAATCACACTAACACACACACCTACAGTCTGAATCACACTAAAACACACACCTACAGTCTGAATCACACTAAAACACACACCTACAGTCTGAATCACACTAAAACACACACCTACAGTCTGAATCACACTAAAACACACACCTACAGTCTGAATCACACTAAAACACACACCTACAGTCTGAATCACACTAACACACACACACCTACAGTCTGAATCACACTAAAACACACACCTATAGTCTGAATCACACTAAAACACACACCTACAGTCTGAATCACACTAAAACACACACCTACAGTCTGAATCACACTAAAACACACACCTACAGTCTGAATCACACTAACACACACACACCTACAGTCTGAATCACACTAACACACACACACACACACACACACCTACAGTCTGAATCACACTAAAACACACACCTACAGTCTGAATCACACTAAAACACACACCTACAGTCTGAATCACACTAAAACACACACCTACAGTCTGAATCACACTAAAACACACACCTACAGTCTGAATCACACTAAAACACACACCTACAGTCTGAATCACACTAAAACACACACCTACAGTCTGAATCACACTAAAACACACACCTACAGTCTGAATCACACTAAAACACACACCTACAGTCTGAATCACACTAAAACACACACCTACAGTCTGAATCACACTAAAACACACACCTACAGTCTGAATCACACTAAAACACACACCTACAGTCTGAATCACACTAAAACACACACCTACAGTCTGAATCACACTAAAACACACACCTACAGTCTGAATCACACTAAAACACACACCTACAGTCTGAATCACACTAAAACACACACCTACAGTCTGAATCACACTAACACACACACACCTACAGTCTGAATCACACTAAAACACACACCTACAGTCTGAATCACACTAAAACACACACCTACAGTCTGAATCACACTAAAACACACACCTACAGTCTGAATCACACTAAAACACACACCTACAGTCTGAATCACACTAAAACACACACCTACAGTCTGAATCACACTAAAACACACACCTACAGTCTGAATCACACTAAAACACACACCTACAGTCTGAATCACACTAAAACACACACCTACAGTCTGAATCACACTAACACACACACCTACAGTCTGAATCACACTAACACACACACCTACAGTCTGAATCACACTAACACACACACCTACAGTCTGAATCACACTAAAACACACACACCTACAGTCTGAATCACACTAAAACACACACCTACAGTCTGAATCACACTAAAACACACACCTACAGTCTGAATCACACTAAAACACACACCTACAGTCTGAATCACACTAACACACACACACACACACACACACACACACACACACCTACAGTCTGAATCACACTAACACACACACCTACAGTCTGAATTACACTAACACACACACCTACAGTCTGAATGACACTAAAACACACACACCTACAGTCTGAATCACACTAAAGTCTGAATTACACTAACACACACACACCTACAGTCTGAATTACACTAACACACACACCTACAGTCTGAATTACACTAACACACACACACCTACAGTCTGAATCACACTAAAACACACACCTACAGTCTGAATTACACTAACACACACACACACCTACAGTCTGAATCACACACCTACAGTCTGAATCACACTAACACACACACACACCTACAGTCTGAATCACACTAAAACACACACCTAGTCTGAATCACACTAACACACACACCTAGTCTGAATCAGACTAACACACACACCTAGTCTGAATCACACTAAAGCACACACCTACAGTCTGAATCACACACCTACAGTCTGAATTACACACCTACAGTCTGAATCACACTAAAACACACCTACAGACTGAATCACACTAACACACACACCTACAGTCTGAATCACACTAAAGCACACACACACCTACAGTCTGAATCACACTAAAGCACACACACACCTACAGTCTGAATCACACTAAAGCACACACACACCTACAGTCTGAATCACACTAAGACACACACCTATAGTCTGAATCACACACACACACACACACACACACACACACACACACACACACACACACACACCTACAGTCTGAATCACACTAAAGCACACACCTACAGTCTGAATCACACTAACACACACACCTACAGTCTGAATCAGACTAACACACACACCTAGTCTGAATCACACACCTACATTTTTGCCCATTAAAATAACATCAAATTGATCAGAAATACAGTTGTAGACATTGTTAATGTTGTGAATTGAAATTATATTTTGTGAGTCGAACAGTAACAGGAAAACTATTTTAGTAGCCTCCCTTTTCGGATCCATGTTGCTGTAAAACGTCAGGTTGATCTGTATTTAAATGAGACTCTGCAACTTAATAGCTGCTAGTCAAGCCTGCAGTGAACACATCTAAAACAATGTAAGAAAAATATGACTCGAGAAGTACATTTTCCTGAAGACAATTATGAGGTGATTTGTGCTCGCGTCAGCTGTCTAAATAGATTGTGCATGCTAGATTGTGTTAAATGTAGAATTCAAACGGAATAGAAGCTGAAGCAGATCAACACAGTCTCTGATGACTTTGATGACTTTAATAGAATGCTATACATAGAACATCCATTATGAGGAATGACAGAACGATGCCCTCCAACTTGGCTGGGACATTTTTAACTGGTCTGGGAACAGTGGGTTAACTGGTCTGGGAACAGTGGGTTAACTGGTCTGGGAACAGTGGGTTAACTGGTCTGGGAACAGTGGGTTAACTGGTCTGGGAACAGAGGGTTAACTGGTCTGGGAACAGTGGGTTAACTGGTCTGGGAACAGTGGGTTAACTGGTCTGGGAACAGTGGGTTAACTGGTCTGGGAACAGTGGGTTAACTGGTCTGGGAACAGTGGGTTAACTGGTCTAGGAACAGTGGGTTAACTGGTCTAGGAACAGTGGGTTAACTGGTCTAGGAACAGTGAGTTAACTGGTCTAGGAACAGTGGGTTAACTGGTCTAGGAACAGTGGGTTAACTGGTCTAGGAACAGTGGGTTCCTAGACCAGAACGACAAATCGCAGAACGACAGATTTGTACCTTGTCAGCTCGGGGGTTTGAACTCGCAACCTTCCGGTTACTAGTCCAACGCTCTAACCACTACGCTCTAACCGCTACCCTGCCGCCCCATGCTGTCAATAGTGCTATCCAACTGCTGAAACCAATGTAGTTCATTAGAAGGGTATCCTGACCAGGACTCAAACTCTGGTCTCGGTCATTCTAAAACCACGACACCAAAAGGCTCAAATCTCTTGGTGAGGTCTCTAGGAGTTATACCACAGTTATTTAGTGTTTTTGTTTTACATGGGTTTTACATTTATCATTTTTGTTATTGTTGTCCATGTTTGTTTTGTTTTTCGCTCGCCTCAGTTCTCTGGAAAAGGAAAATGGGCGTTTAACACGACTCACCTTGACAATGTCCAGTCCCCCTACGAGTTCTCCGTTAACATACACCTGAGGGTAGGTGGGCCAGTTGGAGAAGGTCTTCAGCCCCCCTCTCACTTCCTCGTCTGACAGGATGTCAAAACTGCTGAACTGGATGGCATGGGCCTTGAAAAGCGCCACTATCTGACGGCTGAAGCCTGGGTGATGGGGAGAAACACACTGTGTTTGTAAACCTAGTATAAGACACGGCTGTTATACTGGATAGCATGGTCCTTCAATAGAACTACAATCTGATGGCTGAAACCTGGGTGATGGGGAGAAACACACTGTGTTTGTAAACCTAGTATAAGACAGGGCTGTTATACTGGATAGCATGGTCCTTCAATAGAACTACAATCTGATGGCTGAAACCTGGGTGATGGGGAGAAACACACTGTGTTTGTAAACCTAGTATAAGACAGGGCTGTTATACTGGATAGCATGGTCCTTCAATAGAACTACAATCTGATGGCTGAAACCTGGGTGATGGGGAGAAACACACTGTGTTTGTAAACCTAGTATAAGACACGGCTGTTATACTGGATAGCATGGTCCTTCAATAGAACTACAATCTGATGGCTGAAACCTGGGTGATGGGGAGAAACACACTGTGTTTGTAAACCTAGTATAAGACAGGGCTGTTATACTGGATAGCATGGACCTTCAATAGAACTACAATCTGATGGCTGAAACCTGGGTGATGGGGAGAAACACACTGTGTTTGTAAACCTAGTATAAGACACGGCTGTTATACTGGATAGCATGGTCCTTCAATAGAACTACAATCTGACGGCTGAGGAGAAATCAACGGGTTGTTAGTTAAATGTTATTGTATGTTAATACCCCATAATGGCATCACAATACCTCATAATGGCATCACAATACCTCATAATGACATCACAATACCTCATAATGACATCACAATACCTCATAATGACATCACAATACCCCATATGAACAACAGAGTCAGGATATTAAATCAGGATGTTAGTTAAATGTTATTGTATGTTAACAGGAACAGAGTCAGGATATTAAATCAGGTTGTTAATTAAATGTTATTGTATGTTAACAGGAACAGAGTCAGGATATTAAATCAGGATGTTAGTTAAATGTTATTGTATGTTAACAGGAACAGAGTCAGGATATTAAATCAGGTTGTTAATTAAATGTTATTGTATGTTAACAGGAACAGAGTCAGGATATTAAATCAGGATGTTAGTTAAATGTTATTGTATGTTAACAGGAACAGAGTCAGGATATTAAATCAGGTTGTTAATTAAATGTTATTGTATGTTAACAGGAACAGAGTCAGGATATTAAATCAGGTTGTTAATTAAATGTTATTGTATGTTAACAGGAACAGAGTCAGGATATTAAATCAGGTTGTTAATTAAATGTTATTGTATGTTAACAGGAACAACAGTCAGGATATTAAATCAGGATGTTAATTAAATGTTCTTGTATGTTAACAGGAACAGAGTCAGGATATTAAATCAGGTTGTTAATTAAATGTTATTGTATGTTAACAGGAACAGAGTCAGGATATTAAATCAGGTTGTTAATTAAATGTTATTGTATGTTAACAGGAACAACAGTCAGGATATTAAATCAGGTTGTTAATTAAATGTTATTGTATGTTAACAGGAACAGAGTCAGGATATTAAATCAGGTTGTTAATTAAATGTTATTGTATGTTAACAGGAACAGAGTCAGGATATTAAATCAGGATGTTAATTAAATGTTCTTGTATGTTAACAGGAACAGAGTCAGGATGTTAATTAAATGTTCTTGTATGTTCATAGGAACAACAGTCTGGATATTAAATCAGGACATAATTGCAGATGAGTTTGGTCAGCAGCATGTTTGAGTTTGGTCAGCAGCATGTTTGAGTTTGGTCAGCAGCATGTTTGAGTTTGGTCAGCAGCATGTTTGAGTTTGGTCAGCAGCATGTTTGAGTTTGGTCAGCAGCATGTTTGAGTTTGGTCAGCAGCATGTTTGAGTTTGGTCAGCAGCATGTTTGAGTTTGGTCAGCAGCATGTTTGAGTTTGGTCAGCAGCATGTTTGAGTTTGGTCAGCAGCATGTTTCTTACCCTCATATGAAAAGGGCCATTTGGAAACACATGAACAAGACATGAAGTTAAAAGCTAAAATAAAGATGGTCCCAAACTCTAGTATCATCACATTCATTTTAAGTAATACAAAGTGTGTATATAGAACAAGTATTTGTCTCAGCCTCCTCCTGTCTCAGCCTCCTCCTGTCTCAGCCTCCTCCTGTCTCAGCCTCCAGTATTTATGCTGCAGTAGTTTATGTGTCAGGGGGCTAGGGTCAGTTTGTTATATCTGGAGTACTTCTCCTGTCCTATTCGGTGTCCTGTGTGAATTTAAGTGTGCTCTCTCTAATTCTCTCTTTCTCTCTTTCTTTCTTTCTCTCTCTCGGAGGACCTGAGCCCTAGGACCATGCCTCACTACTACCTGACATGATGACTCCTTGCTGTCCCCAGTCCACCTGGCCGTGCTGCTGCTCCAGTTTCAACTGTTCTGCCTTATTATTATTGGACCATGCTGGTAATTTATGAACATTTGAACATCTTGGCCATGTTCTGTTATAATCTCCACCCGGCACAGCCAGAAGAGGACTGGCCACCCCACATAGCCTGGTTCCTCTCTAGGTTTCTTCCTAGGTTTTGGCCTTTCATGGGAGTTTTTCCTAGCCACCGTGCTTCTACACCTGCATTGCTTGCTGTTTGGGGTTTTAGGCTGGGTTTCTGTACAGCACTTTGAGATATCAGCAGATATGTTGTCCTTGACACATGAGTGCGAGTCAGTCTCTTCTCAAACACTGTGACAGCGGGGAATAGACAGATGGAAACGAGGGTGGAGGGAGAGAACGAGAGAGAGAAAGAATGAGAGAGGAGAAAGGAGAAAGACAGCAAGAGAGAGGAGAAAGAGGGAGAGATGAGAAAGAGAGGAAGAGGTAGAGAGGAGAAAGAGAGGAAGAGGTAGAGAGGAGAAAGAGAGGAAGAGGTAGAGAGGAAAAAGAGAGGTAGAGAGGAGAAAGAGAGGAAGAGGTAGAGAGGAGAAAGAGAGGTAGAGAGGAGAAAGAGAGGAAGAGGTAGAGAGGAGAAAGAGAGGGAGAGAGGAGAGAGAGAAAGGAGAAAGACAGCAAGAGAGAGGAGAAAGAGGGAGAGAGGGGAAAGAGGGAGAGGAGAAAGAGGGAGAGAGGAGAAAGAGAGGAAGAGGTAGAGAGGAGAAAGAGAGGGAGAGAGGAGAAAGAGGGGGAAGAGGGAGAGAGGGGGAAGAGGGAGAGAGGGGAAGAGGGAGAGAGGGGGAAGAGGGAGAGGAGAAAGAGGGAGAGAGGAGAAAGAGAGGAAGAGAGGAGAAAGAGAGGGAGAGAGGGAGAGAGAGAAAGGAGAAAGACAGCAAGAGAGAGGAGAAAGAGGGAGAGAGGGGAAAGAGGGGAAAGAGGGAGAGAGGGGAAAGAGGGAGAGAGGGGAAAGAGGGAGAGAGAAGAAAGAGAGGAAGAGGTAGAGAGGAGAAAGAGAGGAAGAGGTAGAGAGAGAGAGAGAAAGGAGAAAGACAGCAAGAGAGAGGAGAAAGAGGGAGAGAGGGAAAGAGGGAGAAAGGGGAAGAGGGAGAGAGGGGAAGAGGGAGAGAGGAGAAAGAGAGGAAGAGGTAGAGAGGAGAAAGAGAGGAAGAGGTAGAGAGGAGAAAGAGAGGGAGGAGAAAGAGAGGAAGAGAGGAGAAAGAGAGGGAGAGAGGAGAAAGAGGGAGAGAGGGAAAGAGGGAGAGAGGGGGAAGAGGGAGAGAGGGGGAAGAGGAGAGGAGAAAGAGGGAGAGAGGGGAAAGAGGGAGAGAGGAGAAAGAGAGGAAGAGGTAGAGAGGAGAAAGAGAGGGAGAGAGGAGAAAGAGGGGAAGAGGGAGAGAGGGGGAAGAGGGACAGGAGAAAGAGGAGGAGAGGAGAAAGAGAGGAAGAGGTAGAGAGGAGAAAGAGAGGAAGAGGTAGAGAGGAGAAAGAGAGGGAGAGAGGAGAAAGAGAGGAAGAGGTAGAGAGGGAGAGAGGAGAGAGAGAAAGGAGAAAGACAGCAAGAGAGAGGAGAAAGAGGGGGAGAGGGGAAAGAGGGAGAGAGAAGAAAGCGGGAGAGAGGAGAAAGAGGGAGAGAGGAGAAAGAAGGAGAGAGGAGAAAGAGGGAGAGGAGAAAGAAGGAGAGAGGAGAAAGAAGGAGAGAGGAGAGCGAGAGATCAAGAAAGAAAGCGAAAGAGGCAGAGAAAAAGAGAAGAAAACAGAAAGAGAGAACAGGAGTAGAGGAGGGGTGATATGTTGCCTGCATGTAGAGCCTGCAGTGAAACTCATTCTGATACTTCATTCATTCATGGGGGAATTCATTATAAAACAGCTAGAGGCCCCTAACTAATGGTTATTCAGCTACATGCCACTATATTAACTTGTTACTACTACACCAGGCTCAGCTGCTTTCTCTGGCTAGAGGCCCTCTATCCTAGACCCAGACACGCACGATTGATTGGCGAGGGGTTGTTGCCCCTCTCTCCTTCTCCTAAAGGGTCAGGGGGGGGGTCGCGCACCGCAGACAGACCATACAGCTCCAGGAAAAAGGAACATAAAAAAGCTGATTTCTTATTTCAAGGAAAGTTAGGTTATTATGCACACACACACACACAGACACACACACACACACACACACACACACACACACACACACACACACACACACACACACACACACACACACACACACACACACACACACACACAGACACACACACAGAGAGACACACAGACACACACACACACACACACACACACACACACACGCACACAGAGAGCGTGTAATGTGTTAGGAGCATGTGTTTAACATGGTATGAGTGTGTAACCTTTAAATTCAGGTTTCGAGGGCTTCTTTAAAGAACTAGCGAGGTCGTAGTCACAGCCTCACGTGGCTTGGAGGGGATTAGATTAAACTAGAGTTCACAAACACTACAACTTGGCTTCTTTATAAAGATGAAAAATATTTAGAGATACATTTCAGGATGAGGTGAAAAATAAGTCTTGTGGGTTTAGATTTTAAACTAAAATGTAACGTTAGATGTTTGCAAACTGACTTGAACCTGATACTGAACCTAATACTGATACTGAACCTGATACTGAACCTGATACTGAACCTGATACTGAACCTGATACTGAACCTGATACTGATACTGAACCTGATACTGAACCTGATACTAATACTGAACCTGATACTGAACCTGATACTGAACCTGATACTGAACCTGATACTGAACCTGATACTGAACCTGATACTGAACCTGATACTGAACCTGATACTGAACCTGATACTGATACTGAACCTGATACTGAACCTGATACTGAACCTGATACTGATACTGAACATGATACTGAACCTGATACTGAACCTGATACTGAACCTGATACTAATACTGAACCTGATACTGAACCTGATACTGATACTGAACCTGATACTGAATCTGATACTGAACCTGATACTGAACCTGATACTGAACCTGATACTGAACCTGATACTGAACCTGATACTGAACCTGATACTGAACCTGATACTGAACCTGATACTGAACCTGATACTGAACCTGATACTGATACTGAACCTGATACTGAACCTGATACTGAACCTGATACTGATACTGAACATGATACTGAACCTGATACTGAACCTGATACTGAACCTGATACTAATACTGAACCTGATACTGAACCTGATACTGATACTGAACCTGATACTAATACTGAACCTGATACTGAACCTGATACTGATACTGAACCTGATACTGAACCTGATACTGAACCTGATACTGAACCTGATACTGAACCTGATACTGAACCTGATACTGAACATGATACTGAACCTGATACTGAATCTGATACTGAACCTGATACTGAACCTGATACTAATACTGAACCTGATACTGAACCTGATACTGAACCTGATACTGAACCTGATACTGAACCTGATACTGAACCTGATACTGAACCTGATACTGAACCTGATACTGATACTGAACCTGATACTGAACCTGATACTAATACTGAACCTGATACTGAACCTGATACTGAACCTGATACTGAACCTGATACTGATACTGAACCTGATACTGAACCTGATACTGAACCTGATACTGAACCTAATACTGATACTGAACCTAATACTGATACTGAACCTGATACTGAACCTGATACTGAACATGATACTGAACATAATACTGATACTGAACCTGATACTGAACCTGATACTGAACCTGATACTGAACCTGATACTGAACCTGATACTGAACCTGATACTGAACCTGATACTGAACCTGATACTGAACCTGATACTGATACTGAACCTAATACTGAACCTGATACTGAACCTGATACTGAACCTGAACCTAATACTGAACCTGATACTGAACCTGATACTGAACCTAATACTGATACTGATACTGAACCTAATACTGAACCTGATACTGAACCTGATACTGAACCTGATACTGAACCTGATACTGAACCTGATACTGAACCTGATACTGAACCTGATACTGAACCTAATACTGATACTGAAACTGATACTGAACCTGATACTGATACTGAACCTGATACTGAACCTGATACTGAACCTAATACTGATACTGATACTGAACCTGATACTGAACCTGATACTGAACCTAATACTGATACTGAACCTGATACTGAACCTAATACTGAACCTGATACTGATACTGAACCTAATACTGATACTGAACCTGATACTGAACCTAATACTGATACTGAACCTGATACTGAACCTGATACTGATACTGATACTGAACCTAATACTGATACTGAAACTGATACTGAACCTGATACTGATACTGAACCTGATACTGAACCTGATACTGAACCTGATACTGATACTGATACTGAACCTGATACTGATACTGAACCTGATACTGAACCTGATACTGAACCTGATACTGAACCTGATACTGAACCTGATACTGAACCTGATACTGATAATCAGCGGCGTGGTTGGGAACCTCCTCCTCCACCACCACCAGGCCTGCTCTCCTCCTCCACCACCACCAGGCTTGCCTCTCCTCCACCACCACCAATCCCCTGTCTCTCTCTAATTACCAGGCCTGACCCGTGTGTTTTCCACAGCGGGAGCCTGTTCATGAAGACCACGCCCCGTCGTCCTCTCTCTCTTTACCACAGCGGGGTTCCTGGGGAGACTGTTCATGAAGACCACACCCCACACTCTCTCTCTCTTTACCGCAGCGGGGTTCCTGGGGGATCCTTCATGAAGAGCATGCAGGGTGCTGCGTTGATCAGTCTCTTCAGACGCTCATTAAGGTCCTCTTTAGGGGCTCCGCCCTGGCCCGCCCAGCCCCCGAGCTGACCGACAGCCTCTGGACCTTACTGGTCAGCTCTGGGGCATGAGCTCCGTCCAGCCTGTCAATCTTCTGGCCACCCTGAGACCCACCAGAGGATGGGGGAGAAAGAAAAATAACATCAATATTTTAACGTAATGGTTTTACTTTTTGTTTGCATGTTTGTATTATTCTAGGAGGAGGAGGGTTGAGAGAGAGATCCAAGAAAGAGATTCAAGGACAGGCGTCCTCTCCCAGTTTAATGTTTGGCATGTTAAATCATCAGTGAAGGCCTGATGGTACTGACTGTGGAGAAGCTATAAACTAGGTTATTATGGTACTAACTGTGGAGAAGCTATAAACTAGGTTATTATGGTACTGACTGTGGAGAAGCTATAAACTAGGTTATTATGGTACTAACTGTGGAGAAGCTATAAACTAGGTTATTAGGGTACTGTGGAGAAGCTGTAAACTAGGTTATTATGGTACTGTGGAGAAGCTGTAAACTAGGTTATTATGGTACTGACTGTGGAGAAGCTATAAACTAGGTTATTATGGTACTAACTGTGGAGAAGCTATAAACTAGGTTATTATGGTACTGACTGTGGAGAAGCTATAAACTAGGTTATTATGGTACTGACTGTGGAGAAGCTATAAACTAGGTTATTATGGTACTGACTGTGGAGAAGCTATAAACTAGGTTATTAGGGTACTAACTGTGGAGAAGCTATAAACTAGGTTATTAGGGTACTAACTGTGGAGAAGCTATAAACTAGGTTATTAGGGTACTAACTGTGGAGAAGCTATAAACTAGGTTATTATGGTACTGACTGTGGAGAAGCTGTAAACTAGGTTATTATGGTACTGACTGTGAAGAAGCTATAAACTAGGTTATTATGGTACTGACTGTGGAGAAGCTATAAACTGGGTTATTATGGTACTAACTGTGGAGAAGCTATAAACTAGGTTATTATGGTACTGACTGTGGAGAAGCTATAAACTAGGTTATTATGGTCCTGACTGTGGAGAAGCTATAAACTAGGTTATTATGGTACTGACTATGGAGAAGCTATAAACTAGGTTATTATGGTACTGATTGTGGAGAAGCTATAAACTGGGTTATTATGGTACTGACTGTGGAGAAGCTATAAACTAGGTTATTATGGTACTGTGGAGAAGCTATAAACTAGGTTATTATGGTACTGACTGTGGAGAAGCTATAAACTAGGTTATTATGGTACTGACTGTGGAGAAGCTGTAAACTAGGTTATTATGGTACTGACTGTGGAGAAGCTGTAAACTAGGTTATTATGGTACTGTGGAGAAGCTATAAACTAGGGTATTAGGGTACTAACTGTGGATAAGCTATAAACTAGGTTATTATGGTACCGACTGTGGAGAAGCTATAAACTAGGTTATTATGGTCCTGACTGTGGAGAAGCTGTAAACTAGGTTATTATGGAACTTTCTGTGGAGAAGCTATAAACTAGGTTATTATGGTACTGACTGTGGAGAAGCTGTAAACTAGGTTATTATGGTACTAACTGGAGAAGCTATAAACTAGGTTATTATGGTACTAACTGTGGAGAAGCTATAAACTAGGTTATTATGGTACTGACTGTGGAGAAGCTATAAACTGGGTTATTATGGTACTAACTGTAGAGAAGCTATAAACTAGGTTATTATGGTACTGTGGAGAAGCTGTAAACTAGGTTATTATGGTACTGACTGGAGAAGCTATAAACTAGGTTATTATGGTACTGACTGTGGAGAAGCTATAAACTAGGTTATTATGGTACTAACTGTGGAGAAGCTATAAACTAGGTTATTAGGGTACTGACTGTGGAGAAGCTATAAACTAGGTTATTATGGTACTAACTGTGGAGAAGCTGTAAACTAGGTTATTAGGGTACTAACTGTGGAGAAGCTATAAACTAGGTTATTATGGTACTAACTGTGGAGAAGCTATAAACTAGGTTATTATGGTACTGACTGTGGAGAAGCTATAAACTAGGTTATTATGGTACTGACTGTGGAGAAGCTATAAACTAGGTTATTATGGTACTGACTGTGGAGAAGCTATAAACTAGGTTATTAGGGTACTAACTGTGGAGAAGCTATAAACTAGGTTATTATGGTACTAACTGTGGAGAAGCTATAAACTAGGTTATTATGGTACTGACTGTGGAGAAGCTATAAACTAGGTTATTATGGTACTAACTGTGGAGAAGCTATAAACTAGGTTATTATGGTACTGACTGTGGAGAAGCTGTAAACTAGGTTATTAGGGTACTGACTGTGGAGAAGCTGTAAACTAGGTTATTAGGGTACTGACTGTGGAGAAGCTATAAACTAGGTTATTATGGTACTGTGGAGAAGCTATAAACTAGGTTATTAGGGTACTGACTGTGGAGAAGCTGTAAACTAGGTTATTAGGGTACTGACTGTGGAGAAGCTGTAAACTAGGTTATTAGGGTACTGACTGTGGAGAAGCTATAAACTAGGGTTTTATTCTCCTACTGATCCTGATACCCCGTGTGTGTTACCTCTCCTAACAGACAGGCACTTACCAGCAGCCTAGAAGGCTGATAGAGGCATCCCAAGGGCAGCATGTTACTTACCAGCAGCCTCCGAGGCTGATAGAGGCATCCCAAGGGCAGCATGTTACTTACCAGCAGCCTCGGAGGCTGATAGAGGCATCCCAAGGGCAGCATGTTACTTACCAGCAGCCTCGGAGGCTGATAGAGGCATCCCAAGGGCAGCATGTTACTTACCAGCAGTCTCGGAGGCTGATAGAGGCATCCCAAGGGCAGCATGTTACTAACCAGCAGTCTCGGAGGCTGATAGAGGCATCCCAAGGGCAGCATGTTACTAACCAGCAGTCTCGGAGGCTGATAGAGGCATCCCAAGGGCAGCATGTTACTAACCAGCAGTCTCCGAGGCTGATAGAGGCATCCCAAGGGCAGCATGTTACTTACCAGCAGTCTCGGAGGCTGATAGAGGCATCCCAAGGGCAGCATGTTACTAACCAGCAGCCTCGGAGGCTGATAGAGGCATCCCAAGGGCAGCATGTTACTTACCAGCAGTCTCGGAGGCTGATAGAGGCATCCCAAGGGCAGCATGTTACTTACCAGCAGTCTCGGAGGCTAACCAGCAGTCTCGGAGGCTGATAGAGGCATCCCAAGGGCAGCATGTTACTTACCAGCAGTCTCGGAGGCTGATAGAGGCATCCCAAAGGGCAGCATGTTACTTACCAGCAGTCTCGGAGGCTGATAGAGGCATCCCAAGGGCAGCATGTTACTTACCAGCAGTCTCGGAGGCTGATAGAGGCATCCCAAGGGCAGCATGTTACTTACCAGCAGTCTCGGAGGCTGATAGAGGCATCCCAGGGCAGCATGTTACTAACCAGCAGTCTCGGAGGCTGATAGAGGCATCCCAAGGGGCAAGCATGTTACTTACCAGCAGTCTCGGAGGCTGATAGAGGCATCCCAAGGGCAGCATGTTACTTACCAGCAGTCTCGGAGGCTGATAGAGGCATCCCAAGGGCAGCATGTTACTTACCAGCAGTCTCGGAGGCTGATAGAGGCATCCCAAGGGCAGCATGTTACTTACCAGCAGTCTCGGAGGCTGATAGAGGCATCCCAAGGGCAGCATGTTACTTACCAGCAGTCTCGGAGGCTGATAGAGGCATCCCAAGGGCAGCATGTTACTTACCAGCAGTCTCGGAGGCTGATAGAGGCATCCCAAGGGCAGCATGTTACTAACCAGCAGTCTCGGAGGCTGATAGAGGCATCCCAAGGGCAGCATGTTACTAACCATACTGTACCAAAAAATGAATAAAAGAACTAATGAACTTGACACGGTAAATGTTTATTTCAAACACTTTTTTCTTCCAGTTTTCCGGTTTCCAGTTTTAAGGTTTTTTTTTAAGTTTCCAGTTTTAATTTAAAAAACTACACAACAAATGCAGCTGTGCTGCTGGCAGCGGTTTGGGTCTTGCGCTGAGTCCCTTTCAGACCCGGGTCTCGCGCTGAGTCCCTTTCAGACCCGGGTCTCGCGCTGAGTCCCTTTCAGACCCGGGTCTCGCGCTGAGTCCCTTTCAGACCCGGGTCTCGCGCTGAGTCCCTTTCAGACCCGGGTCTCGCTGAGTCCCTTTCAGACCCGGGTCTCGCGCTGAGTCCCTTTCAGACCCGGGTCTCGCGCTGAGTCCCTTTCAGACCCGGGTCTCGCGCTGAGTCCCTTTCAGACCCGGGTCTCGCGCTGAGTCCCTTTCAGACCCGGGTCTCGCGCTGAGTCCCTTTCAGACCCGGGTCTCGCGCTGAATCCCTTTCAGACCCAGGTCTCGCGCTGAGTCCCTTTCAGACCCGGGTCTCACTGTGAGTCCCGTTCAGACGGTGAAGCATTCTACCTTCTCTACCTGCTCTACTATTACTAAACCTCAATTCCAATCCAAGTTCAAATCCCCGAGCTGACAAGGTACAAATCTGTGGTTCTGTCCCTGAACAGGCAGTTTAACCCACTGCTCCCCTCCATCTACCACTCTCTCCAATCCCATCTCCCTCCACCTCTCTCTCTCTCCCCTCCACCTCCCTCTCTCTCCCCTCCATCTCCCTCTCTGTTCTCTCCATGTCCTCTCTCCTCTCTGCTCTCTCTTCTCTACTCTCTGCTCACTCCATGTCCTCTCTCCTCTCTCCGAGCTGACAAGGTACAAATCTGTGGTTCTGTCCCTGAACAGGCAGTTTAACCCACTGCTCCCCTCCATCTACCACTCTCTCCAATCCCATCTCCCTCCACCTCTCTCTCTCTCCCCTCCACCTCCCTCTCTCTCTCTGTTCTCTCCATGTCCTCTCTCCTCTCTGCTCTCTCTTCTCTACTCTCTGCTCACTCCATGTCCTCTCTCCTCTCTCCGAGCTGACAAGGTACAAATCTGTGGTTCTGTCCCTGAACAGGCAGTTTAACCCACTGTTCCTAGACCAGTTAACCCACTGTTCCTAGACCAGTTAACCCACTGTTCCTAGACCAGTTAACCCACTGTTCCTAGACCAGTTAACCCATTGTTCCTAGACCAGTTTAACCCACTGCTCCTAGACCAGTTAACCCACTGTTCCTAGACCAGTCCACTGTTCCTAGACCAGTTAACCCACTGTTCCTAGACCAGTCCACTGTTCCTAGACCAGTTAACCCACTGTTCCTAGACCAGTTTAACCCACTGTTCCTAGACCAGTTAACCCACTGTTCCTAGACCAGTCCACTGTTCCTAGACCAGTTAACCCACTGCTCCTAGACCAGTTAACCCACTGCTCCTAGACCAGTCCACTGTTCCTAGACCAGTTAACCCACTGTTCCTAGACCAGTTAACCCACTGCTCCTAGACCAGTTAACCCACTGTTCCTAGACCAGTCCACTGTTCCCAGACCAGTTAACCCACTGCTCCTAGACCAGTTTAACCCACTGTTCCTAGACCAGTTTAACCCACTGTTCCTAGACCAGTTTAACCCACTGCTCCTAGACCAGTTTAACCCACTGTTCCTAGACCAGTTTAACCCACTGTTCCTAGACCAGTTTAACCCACTGCTCCTAGACCAGTTTAACCCACTGTTCCTAGACCAGTTAACCCACTGTTCCCCACTGCTCCTAGACCAGTCCACTGTTCCTAGACCAGTTAACCCACTGTTCCTAGACCAGTTAACCCACTGCTCCTAGACCAGTTAACCCACTGCTCCTAGACCAGTCCACTGTTCCTAGACCAGTTTAACCCACTGTTCCTAGACCAGTTTAACCCACTGTTCCCAGACCAGTTAACCCACTGCTCCTAGACCAGTTTAACCCACTGTTCCTAGACCAGTTTAACCCACTGTTCCTAGACCAGCCCACTGTTCCTAGACCAGTTTAACCCACTGTTCCTAGACCAGTTTAACCCACTGTTCCTAGACCAGTTAACCCACTGTTCCTAGACCAGTCCACTGTTCCTAGACCAGTTATCCCACTGTTCCTAGACCAGTTATCCCACTGTTCCTAGACCAGTTATCCCACTGTTCCTAGACCAGTTAACCCACTGTTCCTAGACCAGTTTAACCCACTGTTCCTAGACCAGTTAACCCCACTGTTCCTAGACCAGTTAACCCCACTGTTCCTAGACCAGTTAACCCACTGTTCCTATACCAGTCCACTGTTCCTAGACCAGTTAACCCCACTGTTCCTAGACCAGTTTAACCCACTGTTCCTAGACCAGTTAACCCACTGTTCCTAGACCAGTTTAACCCACTGTTCCTAGACCAGTTATCCCACTGCTCCTAGACCAGTTTAACCCACTGTTCCTAGACCAGTTAACCCACTGTTCCTAGACCAGTTTAACCCACTGTTCCTAGACCAGTTATCCCACTGCTCCTAGACCAGTTAACCCACTGTTCCTAGACCAGTTAACCCACTGCTCCTAGACCAGTTTAACCCACTGTTCCTAGACCAGTTTAACCCACTGTTCCTAGACCAGCCCACTGTTCCTAGACCAGTTTAACCCACTGTTCCTAGACCAGTTTAACCCACTGTTCCTAGACCAGTTAACCCACTGTTCCTAGACCAGTTTAACCCACTGTTCCTAGACCAGTCCACTGTTCCTAGACCAGTTATCCCACTGTTCCTAGACCAGTTATCCCACTGTTCCTAGACCAGTTAACCCACTGTTCCTAGACCAGTTTAACCCACTGTTCCTAGACCAGTTAACCCCACTGTTCCTAGACCAGTTAACCCCACTGTTCCTAGACCAGTTAACCCACTGTTCCTATACCAGTCCACTGTTCCTAGACCAGTTAACCCCACTGTTCCTAGACCAGTTAACCCACTGTTCCTAGACCAGTTAACCCACTGTTCCTAGACCAGTCCACTGTTCCTAGACCAGTCCACGGTTCCTAGACCAGTTTAACCCACTGTTCCTAGACCAGTTAACCCACTGTTCCCAGACCAGTTAACCCACTGTTCCTAGACCAGTTAACCCACTGTTCCTAGACCAGTTAACACACTGTTCCTAGACCAGTCCACTGTTCCTAGACCAGTCCACTGTTCCTAGACCAGTTTAACCCACTGTTCCTAGACCAGTCCACTGTTCCTAGACCAGTTTAACCCACTGTTCCTAGACCAGTCCACTGTTCCTAGACCAGTTTAACCCACTGTTCCTAGACCAGTCCACTGTTCCTAGACCAGTTTAACCCACTGTTCCCAGACCAGTTAACCCACTGTTCCTAGACCAGTTAACCCACTGTTCCTAGACCAGTTTAACCCACTGCTCCTAGACCAGTTAACCCACTGTTCCTAGACCAGTTAACCCACTGTTCCTAGACCAGTTTAACCCCACTGTTCCTAGACCAGTTTAACCCCACTGTTCCTAGACCAGTTTAACCCCACTGTTCCTAGACCAGTTTAACCCCACTGCTCCTAGACCAGTTTAACCCCACTGTTCCTAGACCAGTCCACTGTTCCTAGACCAGTTAACCCACTGTTCCTAGACCAGTTTAACCCCACTGTTCCTAGACCAGTTTAACCCCACTGTTCCTAGACCAGTTTAACCCCACTGCTCCTAGACCAGTTTAACCCACTGTTCCTAGACCAGTCCACTGCTCCTAGACCAGTCCACTGTTCCTAGACCAGTTTAACCCACTGTTCCTAGACCAGTTTAACCCCACTGTTCCTAGACCAGTTAACCCACTGTTCCTAGACCAGTTTAACCCCACTGTTCCTAGACCAGTTAACCCACTGTTCCTAGACCAGTTTAACCCCACTGTTCCTAGACCAGTCCACTGTTCCTAGACCAGTTTAACCCACTGCTCCTAACCCACTGTTCCTAACCCACTGTTCCTAGACCAGTTTAACCCCACTGTTCCTAGACCAGTCCACTGTTCCTAGACCAGTTTAACCCACTGCTCCTAACCCACTGTTCCTAACCCACTGTTCCTAGACCAGTTTAACCCCACTGTTCCTAGACCAGTCCACTGTTCCTAGACCAGTCCACTGTTCCCAGACCAGTTTAACCCACTGCTCCTAGACCAGTTAACCCACTGTTCCTAGACCAGTCCACTGTTCCTAGACCAGTTAACCCACTGTTCCTAGACCAGTTTAACCCACTGCTCCTAGACCAGTCCACTGTTCCTAGACCAGTTAACCCACTGTTCCTAGACCAGTTAACCCACTGTTCCTAGACCAGTTTAACCCCACTGTTCCTAGACCAGTTTAACCCCACTGTTCCTAGACCAGTTTAACCCCACTGCTCCTAGACCAGTTTAACCCCACTGTTCCTAGACCAGTCCACTGTTCCTAGACCAGTTAACCCACTGTTCCTAGACCAGTTTAACCCCACTGTTCCTAGACCAGTTTAACCCCACTGTTCCTAGACCAGTTTAACCCCACTGCTCCTAGACCAGTTTAACCCACTGTTCCTAGACCAGGCCACTGCTCCTAGACCAGTCCACTGTTCCTAGACCAGTTTAACCCACTGTTCCTAGACCAGTTTAACCCCACTGTTCCTAGACCAGTTAACCCACTGTTCCTAGACCAGTTTAACCCCACTGTTCCTAGACCAGTTAACCCACTGTTCCTAGACCAGTTTAACCCCACTGTTCCTAGACCAGTTTAACCCCACTGTTCCTAGACCAGTTTAACCCCACTGTTCCTAGACCAGTTTAACCCCACTGCTCCTAGACCAGTCCACTGTTCCTAGACCAGTTAACCCACTGTTCCTAGACCAGTTAACCCACTGTTCCTAGACCAGTTTAACCCCACTGTTCCTAGACCAGTTTAACCCCACTGTTCCTAGACCAGTTTAACCCCACTGTTCTAGACCAGTTTAACCCCACTGCTCCTAGACCAGTCCACTGTTCCTAGACCAGTTAACCCACTGTTCCTAGACCAGTTTAACCCCACTGTTCCTAGACCAGTTTAACCCCACTGTTCCTAGACCAGTTTAACCCCACTGTTCCTAGACCAGTTTAACCCCACTGCTCCTAGACCAGTTTAACCCACTGTTCCTAGACCAGTCCACTGCTCCTAGACCAGTCCACTGTTCCTAGACCAGTTTAACCCACTGTTCCTAGACCAGTTTAACCCCACTGTTCTAGACCAGTTAACCCACTGTTCCTAGACCAGTTTAACCCCACTGTTCCTAGACCAGTTAACCCACTGTTCCTAGACCAGTTTAACCCCACTGTTCCTAAACCAGTCCACTGTTCCTAGACCAGTTTAACCCACTGCTCCTAACCCCACTGTTCCTAACCCACTGTTCCTAGACCAGTTTAACCCCACTGTTCCTAGACCAGTCCACTGTTCCTAGACCAGTTTAACCCACTGCTCCTA
>NW_025747570.1:0-52217 GCF_021184085.1 Oncorhynchus gorbuscha
ATGTAAATGTAACTACATAGTAGTAACATGGCCTAGTACTGTATTCTACTACATGGCAGTAACATGGTCTAGGAGTAACTACTACTACATGGTAGTAACATGGTCTAGTACTGTATTCTACTACATGGTAGTAACATGGTCTAGTCCCTGTATTCTACTACATGGCAGTAACATGGTCTAGTACTGTATTCTAATACATGGCAGTAACATGGTCAAGTAGTGACAACTACTACATGGTAGTAACATGGTCTAGTTGTGACAACTACTACATGGTAGTAACATGGTCTAGTACTGTATTCTACTACATGGTGGAAAACATGGTCTAGTACTGTATTCTACTACATGGAAGTAACATGGTCTAGTTGTGACAACTACTACATGGTGGTAACATGTTCTAGTAGTGACAACTACTACATGGTAGTAACATGGTCTAGTATTGTATTCTACTACATGGTGCTAACATGGTCTAGTAGTGACAACTACTACATGGTAGTAACATGGTCTAGTATTGTATTCTACAACATGGTACTAACATGGTCTAGTACTGTATTCTGCTACATGGTGGTAACTTTGTCTAGTAGTACCTGTATTCTTGTCTAGTAGTACTGTACTGTATTCTACTACATGGTAGTAACATGGTCTAGTACTGTATTCTACTACATGGTAGTAACATGGTCTAGTAGTGACAACTACTACATGGTAGTAACATGGTCTAGAACTGTATTCTACTACATGGTGGTAACATGGTCTAGTACCGTATTCTACTACATGGTAGTAACATGGTCTAGTTGTGACAACTACTCCATGGTTGTAACATAGTCTAGTACTGTATTCTACTACATGGTAGTAACATGGTCTTGTAGTAACTACTACTACATGGTGGTAACATGGTCTAGTACAATATTCTACTACATGGTGGTAACATGGTCTAGTACTGTATTCTACTACATGGTGGTAACATGGTCTAGTAACATGGTCTAGTCCTTATTCTACTACATGGTACTAACATGGTCTAGTTCTGTATTCTACTACATCGTAGTAACATGGTCTAGTACTGTGTTCTACTACATCGTAGTAACATGGCCTAGTAGTGACAACTACTACATGGTTGTAACATGGTCTAGTACTGTATTCTACTACATGGTGGTAACATGGTCTAGTAACATGGTCTAGTCCTTTATTCTACATGGTACTAACATGGTCTAGTTCTGTATTCTACTACATCGTAGTAACATGGTCTAGTACTGTGTTCTACTACATCGTAGTAACATGGCCTAAGTAGTGACAACTACTACATGGTAGTAACATGGTCTAGTATTGTATTCTACAACATGGTACTAACATGGTCTAGTACTGTATTCTACTACATGGTGGTAACTTTGTCTAGTAGTACTGTATTCTTGTCTAGTAGTACTGTACTGTATTCTACTACATGGTAGTAACATGGTCTAGTACTGTATTCTACTACATCATAACATTGTCTAGTACTGTATTCTACTACATGGTAGTAACATGGTCTAGTAACATGGTCTAGTCCTGTATTCTACTACATGGTACTAACATGGTCTAGTACTGTATTCTACTACATCGTAGTAACATGGTCTAGTACTGTATTCTACTACATGGTAGTAACATGGTCTAGTACTGTATTCTACTACATGGTAGTAACATGGTCTAGTAGTGACAACTACTACATGGCGGTAACATGGTCTAGTGCTGTATTCTACTACATGGAAGTAACATGGTCTCGTGTGACAACTACTACATGGTGGTAACATGGTCTAGTTGTGACAACTACTACATGGTAGTAACATGGTCTAGTACTGTATTCTACTACATGGTAGTAACATGGTCTAGTAACATGGTCTAGTCCTGTTTCTACTACATGGTACTAACATGGTCTAGTACTGTATTCTACTACATCGTAGTAACATGGTTTAGTACTGTATTCTACTACATGGTAGTAACATGGTCTAGTACTGTATTCTACTACATGGTAGTAACATGGTCTAGTGGTGACAACTACTACATGGTGGTAACATGGTCTAGTACTGTATTCTACTACATGGAAGTAACATGGTCTCGTAGTGACAACTACTACATGGTGGTAACATGGTCTAGATGTGACAACTACTACATGGTACTAACATGGTCTAAAAGTTATTTATATTGTACAGTATGTTGATGAGAAAGACACTGTCTGACTTGAGATATTGGAGAGAAACACTTCACTGACTAACTTTGAAGAGCAGAATGTTGTGGATGCAGAGAAGTTGTATTTTCTCTCCACAGAAAGTTTTGATGAAGAAACATCTTTGCAGAGAAAGCTGGTTTACTCACTTCGATCCAGTGAGCCCTTGGATGGGACATTGGGTAGCTGTCGTCCTCTTTGATGAGACACTGGTGAACCGGTTGTGCTTGTTTGGACCAAGTAAGTGTTCATCCTGTTGGACAGAGAGGTGTTAGTCCTGGACCTAAGGTTCGTCTTTATGGGACAGGACGCTTCTGGTCTCTCCTCCACCTGTTACAGGGTCTGAGACGCCCAAGCCTCCCACCATTAGCTCTGACAAATTGAAAACCCTAGTCATTGGCGACTCCATTAACCGCAGTATTAGACTTAAAAATAATAATCCTGCGATCATAAACTGTTTACCAGGGTACAGGGCTACCAATGTTAAGGCTAATCTGAAGAGGCTGCTGGCTAAGGCTAAAACTGGCGAGTGTAGATATTGTTATCCACGTCAGCACCGACGATGTTCGGATGAAACAGAGATCATCACCAAGCACAACATAGCTTCAGTGTGTAGCTGTCTTTGCTGTCTTCGTTCCAAGATAATTGTGTTGTTTAGGTTTAGAGTGTGTAGTCTTAGAGTGATTATCTTAATTTACCGAGGTTAGCTAGCCAGCTATTTGTCGTCCTTAACGTAGGAGACTCTGCTAGCTAGCCAACAGCTAGCCAACGCTAGCCAACGTCTACTGAATAGAACTCAACAACCCGGTCGCATTCACAGGTAGTATCACATTTTCATTTCATTTCATTACAGTACAACGGTTTGATTTGTTTGATCGTAGCTAGCTACATAGCTAGCTACATAGCCGCCTTTTGTATCAAAGATAATTGTGTAGTCTAGAGCGATTTTCTAGGTTAGCTAGCCAGCTATTGTCGTTCTTTTAACGCAACGTAACGTAAACAACACTACTAGCTAGCCAGCTAGCCCCCGAATAGCAGCACTGCAGAAACTATTACACTCAACGGAACGACTTGATTAGTGTATTGTCAACAACGCACCCACTGCCAGCTAGCCTACTTCAGCAGTACTGTATCATTTTAGTCAATAAGATTCTTGCTACGTAAGCTTAACTTTCTGAACATTCGAGACGTGTAGTCCACTTGTCATTCCAATCTCCTTTGCATTAGCGTAGCCTCTTCTGTAGCCTGTCAACTATGTGTCTGTCTATCCCTGTTCTCTCCTCTCTGCACAGACCATACAAACGCTTCCACACCGCGTGGGTCAGCGTCCACCCTAATCTGGTGGTCCCAGCGCGCACGACCCACGTGGAGTTCCAGGTCTCCGGTAGCCTCTGGAACTGCCGATCTGCGGTCAACAAGGCAGAGTTCATCTCAGCCTATGCCTCCCTCCAGTCCCTCGACTTCTTGGCACTAACGGAAACATGGATCACCACAGACAACACTGCTACTCCTACTGCTCTCTCTTCGTCTGCCCACGTGTTCTCGCACACCCCGAGAGCTGCTGGTCAGCGGGTGGTGGCACCGGGATCCCCATCTCTCCCAAGTGGTCATTCTCTCTTTCTCCCCTTACCCATCTGTCTATCGCCTCCTTGAATTCCATGCTGTCACAGTTACCAGCCCTTTCAAGCTTAACATCCTTATCATTTATCGCCCTCCAGGTTCCCTCGGAGAGTTCATCAATGAGCTTGATGCCTTGATAAGCTCCTTTCCTGAGGACGCTCACCTCTCACAGTTCTGGGCGACTTTAACCTCCCCACGTCTACCTTTGACTCATTCCTCTCTGCCTCCTTCTTTCCACTCCTCTCCTCTTTTGACCTCACCCTCTCACCTTCCCCCTACTCACAAGGCAGGCAATACGCTCGACCTCATCTTTACTAGATGCTGTTCTTCCACTAACCTCATTGCAACTCCCTCCAAGTCTCCGACCACTACCTTGTATCCTTTTCCCTCTCGCTCTCATCCAACACCTCCCACACTGCCCCTACTGGATGGTATCGTCCCAACCTTTCGCTCTCTCTCCCCGCTACTCTCTCCTCTTCCATCCTATCATCTCTTCCCACCGCTCAAACCTTCTCCAACCTATCTCCTGATTCTGCCTCCTCAACCCTCCTCTCCACCCTCTCTGCATCCTTTGACTCTCTATGTCCCCTATCCTCCAGGCCGGCTCGGTCCTCCCCCTCCCACTCCGGGGCTCGATGACTCATTGCGAGCTCACAGAACAGGGCTCCGGGCAGCCGAGCGGAAATGGAGGAAAAACTCGCCTCCCTGCGGACCTGGCATCCTTTCACTCCCTCCTCTCTACATTTTCCTCCTCTGTCTCTGCCGCTAAAGCCACTTTCTACCACGCTAAATTCCAAGCATCTGCCTCTAACCCTAGGAAGCTCTTTGCCACATTCTCCTCCCTCCTGAATCCCCCCCCTCCTCCCTCTCTGCAGACGACTCCCTCAACCATTTTGAAAAGAAGGTCGACGACATCCGATCCTCGTTTGCTAAGTCAAACGACACCGCTGGTTCTGCTCACACTGCCCTACCCTGTGCTCTGACCTCTTTCTCCCTCTCTCTCCAGATGAAATCTCACAGCCTTGTGACGGCCGGCCGCCCAACAACCTGCCCGCTTGACCCTATCCCATCCCCTCTTCTCCAGACCATTTCCGGAGACCTTCTCCCTTACCTCACCTCGCTCATCAACTCATCCCTGACCGCTGGCTACGTCCCTTCCGTCTTCAAGAGAGCGAGAGTTGCACCCCTTCTGAAAAACCTACACTCGATCCCTCCGATGTCAACAATTACAGACCAGTATCCCTTCTTTCTTTTCTCCAAAACTCTTGAACGTGCCGTCCTTGGCCAGCTCTCCCGCTATCTCTCTCTGAATGACCTTTTGATCCAAATCAGTCAGGTTTCAAGACTAGTCATTCAACTGAGACTGCTCTCCTCTGTATCACGGAGGCGCTCCGCACTGCTAAAGCTAACTCTCTCTCCTCTCCTCTCATCCTTCTAGATCTATCGGCTGCCTTCGATACTGTAAACCATCAGATCCTCCTCTCCACCCTCTCCGAGTTGGGCATCTCGGCGCGGCCCATGCTTGGATTGCGTCCCTACCTGACAGGTCGCTCCTACCAGGTGGCGTGGCGAGAATCTGTCTCCTCACCACGCGCTCTCACCACTGGTGTCCCCCAGGGCTCTGTTCTAGGCCCTCTCCTATTCTCGCTATACACCAAGTCACTTGGCTCTGTCTAACCTCACATGGTCTCTCTTATCATTGCTATGCAGACGACACACAACTAATCTTCTCCTTTCCCTTCTGATGACCAGGTGGAGAATCGCATCTCTGCATGTCTGGCAGACATATCAGTGTGGATGACGGATCACCACCTCAAGCTGATTCTCGGCAAGACGGAGCTGCTCTTCCTCCCGGGAAGGACTGCCCGTTCCATGATCTCGCCATCACGGTTGACAACTCCATTGTGTCCTCCTCCCAGAGCGCTAAGAACCTTGGTGTGATCCTGGACAACACCCTGTCGTTCTCAACCAACATCAAGGCGGTGGCCGTTCCTGTAGGTTCATGCTCTACAACATCCGCAGAGAGTACGACCCTGCCTCACACAGGAAGCGGCGCAGGTCCTAATCCAGGCACTTGTCATCTCCCGTCTGGATTACTGCAACTCGCTGTTGGCTGGGCTCCCTGCCTGTGCCATTAAACCCTTCAACTCATCCAGAACGCCGCAGCCCGTCTGGTGTTCAACCTTCCCAAGTTCTCTCACGTCACCCCCGCTCCTCCGTTCTCTCCACTGGCTTCCAGTTGAAGCTCGCATCCGCTACAAGACCATGGTGCTTGCCTACGGAGCTGTGAGGGAACGGCACCTCAGTACCTCCAGGCTCTGATCAGGCCCTACACCCAAACAAGGGCACTGCTCATCCACCTCTGGCCTGCTCGCCTCCCTACCACTGAGGAAGTACAGCTCCCGCTCAGCCCAGTCAAAACTGTTCGCTGCTCTGGCCCCCCAATGGTGGAACAAACTCCTCACGACGCCAGGACAGCGGAGTCAATCACCACCTTCCGGAGACACCTGAAACCCCACCTCTTTAAGGAATACCTAGGATAGGATAAGTATTCCCTCTCACCCCCCCCCCTTTAAGATTTAGATGCACTATTGTAAAGTGACTGTTCCACTGGATGTCATAAGGTGAATGCACCAATTTGTAAGTCGCTCTGGATAAGAGCGTCTGCTAAATGACTTAAATGTAAATGTAATGTGTGTAAATTAGCTAGAAAGATTTGTCGGCATCAAGTAATTGTCTCTGCCCCTTCCCTGTTAGGGGGAGTGATGAGCTCCATAGCAGAGTCACACAACTCAATCGCTGGTTGAAAACTGTTTTCTGCCCTCCCAAAAGGGGAATCTTCCACAGACAGGACCGAGCCTGGCCTGCTGAAGAGTGACGGACTCCATCCTAGCTGGAGGGGTGCTCTCATCGTATCTATGACAGACCTCTAACTCCTCCAGCTCCACACTGAGATAGAGTACAGGCCAGGCAGCAGGCTGTCAGCCAGCCTGCCAGCTTAGTGGAGTCTGCCACTAGCATAGTCAGTGTAGTCAGCTCAGCTATCCCCATTGAGACCGTGTCTTTGCCTCAATCTAGCTTGTGCAAAACTAAACATGGCGGTGTGAATGGAATAAAGACCTCCTCCATTCCTATAATTATTGAAAGAGATTGTGATATCTCACATGTCAAAATAGGGCTACTTGGCCTCCCAAGTGGCGCAGTCATCTAAGGTGCTAGCTGTGCTACTAGAGATCCTGGTTCGTGTCCGGTTCTGTCGGAGCCAGCCGCGACCAGGAGACCCATGGGGCAGCGTACAATTGGCCCAGCTCATCCGGGTTAGAGAAGGTTTGGCCGACATGATGTTCTGGTTCCATCTAGTGACTCCTGTGGCGGGCCAGGCGCAATGCACGCTGACACGCTACGCCAGCCGGGTTAAGCCGGCTTTGTGTCAAGAAGCAGTTTGGCTGGTTTGTGTTTTGAGGACGACGGCCCGTATGGGAGTTGTAGCTATGGAACAAGACCGTAACTACCAATTGGATATCACGAAATTGAGGAGAAAAAGGGGTAACAAGAAAAAGTTAGTTTGCCCCGGTAGATAATATAATAATAATATATGCAATTTAGCAGACGCCAAAGCAGACGCTTTTATCCATTTAACATTTAACATTTAAGTCATTTAGCAGATGCCTTATCCAGAGCGACTTACAAATTGGTGCATTCACCTTATCCAAAGCGACTTACAGTCATGTGTGCATACATTCTACGTATGGGTGGTCCTGGGGATCGAACCCACTACCCTGGCGTTACAAGCCCCATGCTCTACCAACTGAGCTACAGAAGGATATTCCGGTGATGCGTTGTGCAGTCCTCACTACCCTCTGGAGAGCCTTACGGTTGAGGGCGGAGCAGTTGCCGTACCAGGCGGTGATACAGCCCGCCAGGATGCTCTCGATTGTGCATCTGTAAAAGTTTGTGAGTGCTTTTGGTGACAAGCCGAATTTCTTCAGCCTCCTGAGGTTGAATAGGCACTGCTGCGCCTTCTTCACGACGCTGTCAGTGTGAGTGGACCAATTCAGTTTGTCTGTGATGTGTATGCCGAGGAACTTAAAACTAGCTACCCTCTCCACTACTGTTCCATCGATGTGATAGGGGGTGTTCCCTCTGCTGTTTCCTGAAGTCCACAATCATCTCCTTAGTTTTGTTGACGTTGAGTGTGAGGTTATTTTCCTGACACCACCTCCGAGGGCCCTCACCTCCTCCCTGTAGGCCGTCTCGTCGTTGTTGGTAATCAAGCCTACCACTGTTGTGTCGTCCGCAAACTTGATGATTGAGTTGAAGGCGTGCGTGGCCACGCAGTCGTGGGTGAACAGGGAGTACAGGAGAGGGCTCAGAACGCACCCTTGTGGGGCCCCGTGTTGAGGATCAGCGGGGAGGAGATGTTGTTGCCTACCCTCACCACCTGTTTACAGGGCTCCTGGACTGGAATTCCTATCGGACCTTATAGTCATGGCAGATAATATTCAAATTTTTGGTGACTTTCATATTCACATGTAAATCTCCAAAGACCCACTCCAAAAGGCCTTCGGAGCCATCATCGACTCAGTGGGTTTTTTCCAACATGTCTCCAGACCTATTCACTGCCACAGTCATACTCTGGACCTAGTTTTGTCCCATGGAATAAATATTGTGGATCGTAATGTTTTTCCTTATAATCCTGGACTATCGAACCACCATTTTATTACATTTGCAATTGCAACAAATAATCTGCTTAGACCCGAACCAAGGATCATCAAAAGTCGTGCTATGATATTTCAGACAACCCAAAGATTCATAGATGCACTCCCAGACTCCCTCCACCTATCCAAGGACGACAGATTACAAAAATCGGTTAACAACCTACATTTAACCTTGTGTAATACCTTAGATGCAGTTGCACCTCTAAAAACAAGAAAACATTTATCACAAGAAACTATTTTCTGGTATACAGCTCTGAAGCAAGCTTCCAGAAAATTGGAAGGAACATGGTGCTCCACCAAACTGTTAGTTTAGTGTTAGCTAGCTACATAGCCGTCTTTGCTGTCTTCGTATCATCGTATCATCGTATCCAAGATAATTGTGTTGTTTAGGTTTAGAGTGTGTAGTCTTAGAGTGATTATCTTAATTTACCGAGGTTAGCTAGCCAGCTATTTGTCGTCCTTAACGTAGGTGACTCTGCTAGCTAGCCAACAGCTAGCCAACGCTAGCCAACGTCTTCTGTATAGAACTCAACTACCCGGTCGCATTCACAGGTTGTATCACATTTTCACTTCATTTTCATTACAGTACAACGGTTTGATTTGTTTGATCGTAGCTAGCTACTTAGCTAGCTACATAGCCGTCTTTTGTATCAAAGATAATTGTGTAGTCTAGAGCGATTTTCTAGGTTCGCTAGCCATCTATTGTCGTTCTTTTAACGCAACGTAACGTAAACAACACTGCTAGCTAGCCTGCTAGCCCCCGAATAGCAACACTGCAGAAACTATTACACTCAACGGAACGACTTGATTAGTGTAGTGTCAACAACGCAGCCACTGCCAGCTAGCCTACTTCAGCAGTACTGTATCATTTGAATCATTTTAGTCAATAAGATTCTTGCTACGTAGCTTAACTTTCTGAACATTCGAGACGTGTAGTCCACTTGTCATTCCAATCTCCTTTGCATTAGCGTAGCCTCTTCTGTAGCCTGTCAACTATGTGTCGGTTTATCCCTGTTCTCTCCTCTCTGCACAGACCATACAAACGCTCCTCACCGCGTGGCCGCGGCCACCCTATTCTGGTGGTCCCAGCGCGCACGACCCACGTGGAGTTCCAGGTCTCCGGTAGCCTCTGGAACTGCCAATCTGCGGTCAACAAGGCAGAGTTCATCTCAGCCTATGCCTCCCTCCAGTCCCTCGACTTCTTGGCCCTGACGGAAACATGGATCACCACAGACAACACTGCTACTCCTACTGCTCTCTCTTCGTCCGCCCACGTGTTCTCGCACACCCCGAGAGCGTCTGGTCAGCGGGGTGGTGGCACCGGGATCCTCATCTCTCCCAAGTGGTCATTCTCTCTTTCTCCTTACCCATCTGTCTATCGCCTCCTTTGAATTCCATGCTGTCACAGTTACTAGCCCTTTCAAGCTTAACATCCTTATCATTTATCGCCCTCCAGGTTCCCTCGGAGAGTTCATCAATGAGCTTGATGCCTTGATAAGCTCCTTTCCTGAGGACGGCTCACCTCTCACAGTTCTGGGCGACTTTAACCTCCCCACGTCTACCTTGACTCTTTCCTCTCTGCCTCCTTCTTTCCACTCCTCTCCTCTTTTGACCTCACCCTCTCACCTTCCCCCCCTACTCACAAGGCAGGCAATACGCTCGACCTCATCTTTACTAGATGCTGTTCTTCCACTAACCTCATTGCAACTCCCCCTCCAAGTCTCCGACCACTGCCTTGTATCCTTTTCCCTCTCGCTCTCATCCAACACCTCCCACACTGCCCCTACTGGATGGTATCGCGCCGTCCCAACCTTCGCTCTCTCTCCCCCGCTACTCTCTCCTCTTCCATCCTATCATCTCTTCCTCCGCTCAAACCTTCTCCCACCTATCTCCTGATTCTGCCTCCTCAACCCTCCTCTCCTCCCTCTCTGCATCCCTTGACTCTCTATGTCCCCTATCCTCCAGGCCGGCTCGGTCCTCCCTCCCGCTCCGTGGCTCGATGACTCATTGCGAGCTCACAGAACAGGGCTCCGGGCAGCCGAGCGGAAATGGAGGAAAACTCGCCTCCCTGCGGACCTGGCATCCTTTCACCCCTCCTCTCTACATTTTCCTCCTCTGTCTCTGCTGCTAAAGCCACTTTCTACCACGCTAAATTCCAAGCTGCTGCCTCTAACCCTAGGAAGCTCTTTGCCACCTTCTCCTCCCTCCTGAATCCTCCGCCCCCCCCTCCTCCCTCTCTGCAGATGACTTCGTCAACCATTTTGAAAAGAAGGTCGACGACATCCGATCCTCGTTTGCTAAGTCAAACGACACTGCTGGTTCTGCTCACACTGCCCTACCCTGTGCTCTGACCTCTTTCTCCCCTCTCTCTCCAGATGAAATCTCGCGTCTTGTGACGGCCGGCCGCCCAACAACCTGCCCGCTTGACCCTATCCCCTCCTCTCTTCTCCAGACCATTTCCGGAGACCTTCTCCCTTACCTCACCTCGCTCATCAACTCATCCCTGACCGTTGGCTACGTCCCTTCCGTCTTCAAGAGAGCGAGAGTTGCACCCTTCTGAAAAAACCTACACTCGATCCCTCCGATGTCAACAATTACAGACCAGTATCCCTTCTTTCTTTTCTCTCCAAAACTCTTGAACGTGCTGTCCTTGGCCAGCTCTCCCGCTATCTCTCTCTGAATGACCTTCTTGATCCAAATCAGTCAGGTTTCAAGACTAGTCATTCAACTGAGACTGCTCTCCTCTGTATCACGGAGGCGCTCCGCACTGCTAAAGCTAACTCTCTCTCCTCTGCTCTCATCCTTCTAGATCTATCGGCTGCCTTCGATACTGTGAACCATCAGATCCTCCTCTCCACCCTCTCCGAGTTGGGCATCTCCGGCGCGGCCCACGCTTGGATTGCGTCCTACCTGACAGGTCGCTCCTACCAGGTGGCGTGGCGAGAATCTGTCTCCTCACCACGCGCTCTCACCACTGGTATCCCCAGGGCTCTGTTCTTGGCCCTCTCCTATTCTCGCTATACACCAAGTCACTTGGCTCTGTCATAACCTCACATGGTCTCTCTTATCATTGCTATGCAGACGACACACAATTAATCTTCTCCTTTCCCCCTTCTGATGACCAGGTGGCGAATCGCATCTCTGCATGTCTGGCAGACATATCAGTGTGGATGACGGATCACCACCTCAAGCTGAACCTCGGCAAGACGGAGCTGCTCTTCCTCCCGGGAAGGACTGCCCGTTCCATGATCTCGCCATCACGGTTGACAACTCCATTGTGTCCTCCTCCCAGAGCGCCAAGAACCTTGGCGTGATCCTGGACAACACCCTGTCGTTCTCAACCAACATCAAGGCGGTGGCCCGTTCCTGTAGGTTCATGCTCTACAACATCCGCAGAGTACGACCCTGCCTCACACAGGAAGCGGCGCAGGTCCTAATCCAGGCACTTGTCATCTCCCGTCTGGATTACTGCAACTCGCTGTTGGCTGGGCTCCCTGCCTGTGCCATTAAACCCCTTCAACTCATCCAGAACGCCGCAGCCCGTCTGGTGTTCAACCTTCCCAAGTTCTCTCACGTCACCCCGCTCCTCCGTTCTCTCCACTGGCTTCCAGTTGAAGCTCGCATCCGCTACAAGACCATGGTGCTTGCCTACGGAGCTGTGAGGGGAACGGCACCTCAGTACCTCCAGGCTCTGATCAGGCCCTACACCCAAACAAGGGCACTGCGTTCATCCACCTCTGGCCTGCTCGCCTCCCTACCACTGAGGAAGTACAGCTCCCGCTCAGCCCAGTCAAAACTGTTCGCTGCCCTGGCCCCCAATGGTGGAACAAACTCCCTCACGACGCCAGGACAGCGGAGTCAATCACCACCTTCCGGAGACACCTGAAACCCCACCTCTTTAAGGAATACCTAGGATAGGTTAAGTAATCCCTCTCACCCCACCCCCCCCTAAGTTTTAGATGCACTATTGTTAAGGGACTGTCCCACTGGATGTCATAAGGTGAATGCACCAATTTGTAAGTCGCTCTGGATAAGAGCGTCTGCTAAATGACTTAAATGTAAATGTAAATGGAAGTATTCTGACTAGCTTGGAAAGCCCTCAATTGTCACGACTTCCACTGAGGTCGGTTCTGCTCCTTATTCGAGCGGCGGTCGGCGTCACCGGTCTTCTAGCCATCATCAATCCATTTTCATTTTCCATGTGATTTGTCTTGTTTTCCGAAACACCTGGTTTTCATTTCTCTCATTATTTCTTGTGTATTTAACCCTCTATTTCCCCCATGTCTTTGTGCTGAATTGTTTTTACTTAAAAATCATACAATGTGATTTTTGGATTTTTGTATTAGATTCAGTCTCTCACAGTTGAAGTGTACCCATGATACATTTTTTTTACAGACCTCTACATGCTTTGTAAGTTGGAAAACCTGCAAAATCAGCAGTATACTTGTTCTCCCACTGTATGTTTCCGAATCCCTGCGTCAAGGGTACATTCGGTTCTCCACTTTACCCACCTCCTCAACTTTCTTTTTTGTGAAGAAGAAGGAGGGAGGTCTGTGCCCGCGTATTGACTACTGAGGCCTAAATCACATCACTGTGAGGTACAGTTACACGCTACCTCTTATCGCCACTGCGATTGAGTCAAAGCACGGGGCGCGCTTCTTCACAAAACTAGATCTCAGGAGCGCTTACAACCTGGTGCATATCCGGGAGGGAGACGAGTGGAAGATGGCGTTCAGTACCACCTCAGGGCATTATGAGTACCTCGTCATGCCTTACGGGTTGGTGAATGCTCCATCAGTCTTCCAAGCCTTTGTGGATGAGATTTTCAGGGACTTGTAGTGGTGTATATTGATGACATTCTGATATACCCCGCTGCACGTGCCGAGCATGTGTCCCTGGTGCGCAGGGTGCTTGGTTGACTGTTGGAGCATGACCTGTACGTCAAGGCTGAGAAATGTCTGTTCTTCCAACAGTCTGTCTCCTTCCTAGGGTACCGCATTGGAGATGCAGAGTGACCGCATTTCAGCCGTGCGTAATTGGCCCGACTCCCACCACGGTAAAGGAGGTGCAGCGGTTTCTAGGGTTTGCCAATTACTACCAGAGGTTTATCCGGGGTTTTGGTCAGGTGGCAGCTCCCATTACCTCACTGCTGAAGGGGGGACCGGTACGTTTGCAGTGGTCGGCTGAGGCGGACAGGGCTTTTGGTCACCTGAGGGCTCTGTTTACCTCGGCTCCCGTGCTGCCCATCTGGATCCCTCTTTGGCGTTCACAGTGGAGGTGGACATGTCCGAGGCTGGGATAGGAGCCGTGCTCTCTCTGCGCCTTCTTCTCGAGGAAGCTAAGCCCGACGGAGCGTCACTATGACGTGGGGGACCGGTAGATGTTGGCTGTCGTAACGGCTTTGAAGGCGTGGAGACATTGGCTTGAGGGGGCTAAATACCCTTTACTCATCTGGACTGACCACCGCAATCAATTACATCCGGGCGGCAAGGAGACTGAACCCTCGCCAGGCAAGGTGGGACATATTTTTCACCCGTTTCGTTTCACCCTTTGCCTCCTGCCTGGTGACACTGGTAGTGTGGGCGCTGTACACGGACATTGAGCAGGCGCTACTGTAACGTCGTTCTTCGTTTGTAGAAAGAGAGTCGGACGGAAATGCAGCGTGGTGGTTAATCATGACTTTAATGAAAAAAGTGACACATGAAATAACTATACAAAATACAAAAACAACAAACGGAACGTGAAACCTAATTGCAGCCTATCTGGTGAAACTACACAGAGACAGGAACAATCACCCACGAAATACAAAGTGAAACCCAAGCTACCTAAATACGGTTTCCAATCAGAGACAACGAGAATCACCTGATTCTGATTGAGAACCGCCTCAGGCAGCCAAGCCTATACTAGACACACCCCTAATCAACCACAATCCCAATGCCTACAAAAAAAACAATACGACAATACAATAAACTCATGTCACACCCTGGCCTGAACAAATAATTAAAGAAAACACAAAATACTAAGACCAAGGCGTGACAGCTACGTGCAGAGCCCACTCTCCAGTGTCCCACTGGGCATCTGTACGTTCCGTCTGCTGTCCGTGACCGGTTGATCTATTGGGCCCACACGTCACCCTCCTCTGGTCATCCAGGCAGAGGTTGGACTGTGCGCTGTCTGAGTGGGAAGTACTCGTGGCCCACTTTAGCTAAGGACGTGAGGGTTTATGTTTCCACCTGCTCGTGGTACGCCCAGTGTTAGGCTCCTAGGTACTTACCCAGGTAAGCTACACCTCTTACCCATTTCATGTCAACATTAGAATCCTCCTCCCTAAGTTTGTTTTACTCACTGCTTTAGCACACTCTGCTAATGTCCTTGCCGTGTCTGAATCCTGGCTCAGGAAGGCCACCAAAATTCAGTGATTTCCATACCCAACTATAACATCTTCCATCAAGATAGAACTGCCAAAGGGGAGGAGTCGCAGTCTACTGCAGAGATAGCCTGCAAAGTAATGTCATACTTTCCAGTTCCATACCCAAACAGTTTGAACTACTAATTCTGAAAATTACTCTCTCCAGAAATAAGTCTCTCACTGTTGCCGCCTGCTACCGACCCCCTCAGCTCCCAGCTGTGCCCTGGACACCATTTGTGAATTGATTGCCCCCATCTAGCTTCCGAGTTTGTTCTGTTAGGTGACCTAAACTGGGATATGCTTAACACCCCAGCAGTCCTACAATCTAAGCTAGATGCCCTCAATCTCACACAAATCATCAAGGAACCCACCAGGTACAACCCTAACTCTGTAAGCAAGGGCACCCTCATAGACGTCATCCTGACCAACTGGCCTTCCAAATACACCTCCGCTGTCTTCAACCAGGATCTCAGCGACCACTGCCTCATTGCCTGTATCCGCTACGGTGCCGCAGTCAAACGACCACCCTCATCACTGTCAAACGCTCCCTAAAACACTTCTGTGAGCAGGCCTTTCTAATCGACCTGGCCCGGGTATCCTGGAAGGACATTGACCTCATCCCGTCAGTTGAGGATGCCTGGTCATTCTTTAAGAGTAACTTCCTCACCATATTAGATAAGCATGCTCCGTTCAAAAATGCAGAACTAAGAACAGATACAGCCCTTGGATCACTCCAGACCTGACTGCCCTCGACCAGCACAAAAACATCCTGTGGAGGACTGCAATAGCATCGAACAGTCCCCGCGATATGCAACTGTTCAGGGAAGTCAGGAACCAATACACGCAGTCAGTCACGAAAGCTAAGGCCAGCTTCTTCAGGCAGAAGTTTGCATCCTGTAGCTCCAACTCCAAAAAGTTCTGGGATACTGTGAAGTCCATGGAGAACAAGAGCACCACCTCCCAGCTGCCCACTGCACTGAGGCTAGGGAACACGATCACCACCGACAAATCCATGATTATCTAAAACTTCAACATGCATTTCTCAACGGCTGGCCATGCCTTCCGCCTGGCTACTGCTACCTCGGCCAACAGCTCCGGCCCCCCGCAGCTCCTCGCCCAAGCCTCTCCAGGTTCTCCTTTACCCAAATCCAGATAGCAGATGTTCTGAAAGAGCTGCAAAACCTGGACCCGTATAAATCAGCTGGGCTTGACAATCTGGACCCTCTATTTCTGAAACTATCCGCCGCCATTGTCGCAACCCCTATTACCAGCCTGTTCAACCTCTCTTTCATATCGTCTGAGATCCCCAAGGATTAGAAAGCTGCCGCAGTCATCCCCCTCTTCAAAGGGGGAGACACCCTGGACCCAAACTGTTACAGACCTATATCCATTCTGCCCTGCCTATCTAAGGTCTTCGAAAGCCAAGTCAACAAACAGGTCACTGACCATCTCGAATCCCACCGTACCTTCTCCGCTATGCAATCTGGTTTCCGAGCCGGTCACGGGTGCACCTCAGCCACACTCAAGGTACTAAACGACATCATAACCGCCATCGATAAAAGACAGTACTGTGCAGCCATCTTCATCGACCTTGCCAAGGCTTTCGACTCTGTCAATCACCATATTCTTATCGGCAGACTCAGTAGCCTCGGTTTTCGGATGACTGCCTTGCCTGGTTCACCAATTACTTTGCAGACAGAGTTCAGTGTGTCAAATCGGAGGGCATGTTGTCCGGTCCTCTGGCAGTCTCTATGGGGTGCCACAGTGTTCAATTCTCGGGCTGACTCTTTTCTCTGTGTATATCAATGATGTTGCTCTTGCTGCGGGCGTTTCCTGATCCAACTCTACGCAGACGACACCATTCTGTACACTTTCGGCCCGTCATTGGACACTGTGCTATCTAACCTCCAATCGAGCTTCAATGCCATACAACACTCCTTCCGTGGCCTCCAACTGCTCTTAAACGCTAGTAAAACCAAATGCATGCTTTTTTTTTCATTTTTTTTTTCAACCGATCGCTGCCTGCACCCGCTTGCCCGACTAGCATCACCACACTGGATGGTTCCGACCTTGAATATGTGGACACCTATAAGTACCTAGGTGTCTGGCTAGACTGCAAACTCTCCTTCCAGACCCATATCAAACATCTCCAATCGAAAATCAAATCAAGAGTCTGCTTTCTATTCCGCAACAAAGCCTCCTTCACTCACGCTGCCAAGTTTACCCTAGTAAAACTGACTATCCTACCGATCCTCGACTTCGGCGATGTCATATACAAAATTGCTTCCAACACTCTTCTCAGCAAACTGGATGCAGTTTATCACAGTGCCATCCGTTTTGTCACTAAAGCACCTTATACCACCCACCACTGCGACTTGTATGCTCTAGTCGGCTGGCCCTCGCTACATATTCGTCGCCAGACCCACTGGCTCCAGGTCATCTACAAGGCCATGCTAGGCAAAGCTCCGCCTTATCTCAGCTCACTGGTCACGATGGCAACACCCATCTGTAGCACGCGCTCCAGCAGGTGTATCTCATTGATCATCCCTAAAGCCAACACCTCATTCGGCCATTCGTTCCAGTACTCTGCTGCCTGTGACTGGAACGAATTGCAAAATCGCTGAAGTTGGAGACTTTTATCTCCCTCACCAACTTCAAACATCAGCTATCTGAGCAGCTAACCGATCGCTGCAGCTGTACATAATCTGTTGGTAAATAGCCCACCCATTTTCACCTACCTCATCCCCACAGTTTTTATTTATTTACTTTTCTGCTCTTTTGCACACCAATATCTCTACCTGTACATGATCATCTGATCATTTATCACTCCAGTGTTAATCTGCAATATTGTAATTATTCGCCAACCTCCTCATGCCTTTTGCACATTGTATATAGACTCCCTTTTTTTCTCTACTGTGTTATTGACTTGTTAATTGTTTACTCCATGTGTAACTGTGTTGTCTGTTCACACTGCTATGCTTTATCTTGGCCAGGTCACAGTTGCAAATGAGAACCTGTTCTCAACTAGCCTACCTGGTTAAATAAAGGTGAAATAAAAATAAATAAAATTAAAAAAATCCACCACGGCTGTGGTCGCACCTGTCTGTGGATTTCCTTACTAATCTTTCTGCCTCACAGTGTAACACCATGAACCTGGTCGTTGTGGACTGTTTTTTTAAGTGCTGCTGTCTCCTCCCTCTGCCCGGTCTCCCTACGGCACTACAGACTGTGGAGGCCTTGTTTAGACACATCTTCTGGCACTATGGGATGCCTGAGGACATGTGTCTGATCGGGGTCCCCAGTTCACTTCATTCACCTCGAGGGTCTGGAGGGCGCTCATGGAACGTCTGGGGATCTCGATCAGCCTTACCTTGGGTTTTCACCCCGAGAATAACGGGCAGGTGGAGAGAGTTAACCAGGATGTGGGTAGGTCTCTGAGGTCTTATTGCCAGGACCGGCCGAGGGAGTGAGCGGCGTTCGTGCCCTGGGCAGAGATGGCCCAGAACTCGCTCCGCCACTCCTCCACTAACCTCTTCCCCCTCCAGTGCGTACAGGGGTACCAGCAGGTTCTGGCTCCTTGGCATCAGAGTCAGGCCGAGGCTCTTGTGATGGACGACTGGTTCCGGCGTGCGGAGGAGACATGGGACGCCACTCACCCAGTGTTCGCAACGGGGGACCGGGTCTTGAAACCTGCCCCTCCGCCTGCCCTGCCGGAAGCTGGGTCCACGTTTTTAAAGTCCTGAGGAGACTGAACGAGGTGAGTTACAGGTTACAGCTTCTCCCTGATTACCGTATTAACCCCTCGTTCCATGTGTCTCTCCTCAGACCGGTTTTGGCTGGCCCGCTCCATGAGTCTGAGGTGTGGGAGGTTCCTCCGCCCCATCTGGACATCGAGGGGCCCCGGCGTACTCCGTTCGATCCATTCTAGATTTGAAGCATCTGGCGAGGGGCTTTCAGTACCTCGTGGACTGGGATGGGGTATGGTCCGGTGGAGAGATGCTGGGTTCTGGTGGAGGACATGTTGGACCCTTCAATGCTGGGGGAGTTCCACCATCTCCGTCCGGATCGCCCTGCACTTCGCCCACAGAGTCGTCCCCGAGGCCGGTGCTGTCACAACTTCCACCGAAGTCGGTTCCTCTCCTTGTTGTGGTGTCACCGGTCTTCTAGCCATCGTCGATCCACTTTTACTTTTCCATTTGTTTTGTCTTGTTTTCCTACACACCTGGTTGTCATTTCCCTCATTATTTGTTGTGTATTTAACCCTCTGTTTCCCCCATGTCTTTGTGCGGAATTGTTTGTTGTAAGTGCTTGTGCACATGTTTACTGGTGCGCGATGGGTTTTTGCACCCATGTTTGTTATTCTTTATCCCGTTGGTTTTACAATTAAACTGCTCCGGCTAATACCTAGTTCTGCTCTTCTGCGTCTGACTTCCTGCCACCAGTTACACACCCCTTACATCGATGCTGCTTGATCATCCTAATTTTCCAACCTAATTGAGGAGAATAAGAACAACCCAAAATACAAGAGAGGATGGCTTTCACTTCAGCAGTGATGAATTTATTAACTACTTTGACAAAAAGATCATGATCATTAGAAAGCAAATTACGGACTCCTCTTTGAATCTGCATATTTCTCCAAAGCTCAGTTGACCTGAGTCTGCACAACACTGCCAGGCCTTAGGATCAATGGAGACACTCAAGAGGTTTAATCCTATATCTCTTGACACATTCATGAAAATAGTAATGACCTCTAAACCTTCAAGCTGCATACTGGACCCTATTCCAACTAAACTAATGAAAGAGCTGCTTCCTGTGCTTGGCTCTCCTATGTCAGACATAATAAATGGTTCCCTATCCATAGGATCCAATTCAAACTCACTAAAAATGGCACTAATAAAGGCTCTCTTGAAAAAGCCAAACCTTGACCCAGAAAATGTAAAAAACTATTGGCCTATATCAAATCTTCCATTCCTCGCAAAAATGTTAGACAAAGCTGTTGCACAACAACTCACTGGCTTTCTGAAGATATACGAAATGCTTCAGTCTGGTTTTAGCCCCATTGAAGCACTGAGTGAGGTGGTAAATTACCTTTTAATGGCGTTAGACCAAGGCTCTGCATATGTCCTCGTGCTCCTAGAGTGCTCCTTAGTGCTGCTTTTGACACCATCGATCACCACATCATTTTTGAGAGATTGGAAACCCTAATTGGTCTACACGGACAAGTTCTGGCCTGGTTTAGATCTTATCTGTCGGAAAGATATCAGTTTGTCTCTGTGGATGGTTTGTCCGCTGACAAATCAATTGTACGTTTCGGTGTTCCTCAAGGTTCCCTTTTAGGACCACTATTGTTTTCACTATATATTTGACCTCTTGGTGATGTCATTCGGAAACATAATGTTAACGATACACAGCTGTACATTTTGATGAAACATGGTGGAGCCCCAAACTTACCCTTCCTGGAAGCCTGTGTTTTAGACATAAGGAAGTGGGTGGCAGCAAATGTTTTACTTTTAAACTTACACAAAACAGAGATGCTTGTTGTAGGTCCCAAGAAACAAAGAGATCTTCTGTTGGCTCTGACAATTAATCTTGATGGTTGTTCAGTCGTCTCAAATAAAACTGTGAAGGACCCCAGTGTTACTCTGGACCCTGATCTCTCTTTTGACGAATGAATCAAGAGTATTTCATGGACAGCTTTTTCAATCTTCGTAACACTGTAAAAATCAGAAACGTTTTGTCCAAAAAGGATGTTGAAAAACTAATCCATGCTATTATCAATCCTAGATTAGACTACTGCAATGCTCTACTTTCCGACTTCCCGGATAAAGCACTAAATAAACTTCAGTTAGTGCTAAAATCTTGACTAGAACCAAAAATGCTTGTGATATTACTCCAGTGCTAGCCTCGACCCTTAAGTCTTTATTGCAGACTCATCTCTTCAGTAGGTCTTATGATTGATTGTAGTCTGGCCCAGGGGTGTGAAGGTGAAAGGAAAGGCACTGGAGCAACAAACCAACATTGTTGTCTCTGCCTGGCCGGTTTCCCTCTTTCAACTGGGATTCTCTGCCTCTGACCCTATTACAGGGGCTGAGTAACTGCCTTACGAGTGCTCTTCAATGCCGTCCCTAGGAGGGGTGCGTCACTGATGTGATCTTCCTATCCAGGTTGGCACCCCCTTGGGTTCATGCGATGGGGGAGCTCTTCGTGGGCTGTACTCAGCCTTGTCTCAGGGTAGTACGTTTGCGGTTATCCATCTAGTGCTGTGGGGGCTGTGCTTTGGCAAAGTGGGCGGGGCCAATCCTGCCTGGTTGGCCCTGTCCGGGGGTATCGTCAGACGGGGCCGGGGGTATCGTCTCAGTCTCCAGTATCTATGCTGCAATAGTTTGTGTCGGGAGCTAGGGTCAGTCGGATATATCTGGTGTAATTCTCCTGTCTTATCCGGTGTCCTGTGTGAATTTAAGTATGCTCCTTCTAAATCTCTCCCTCTCCTCCCGGGATCAGGCCTCAGGACTACCTGGCCTGATGACATCTTGCTATGCCCAGTCCACCTGGTCGTGCTGCTGCTCAAGTTTCAACTGTTCTGCCTGCCGCCATGGAACGCTGACCTGTTCACCTGTTCTTTCCACTCTATCTCTCTACCGCACCTGTTGTCTTGAATTTTGAAGGCTCGACTACATTTTCTCCTGAGGTGCTGACCTGTTGCACCCTCTGTTGCATCCTCTACAACCACTGTTATTATTATTATTTGACCCTGCTGGTCAGCTATGAATATCTTGGCCTTGTACTGTTATTGTCAGGACTTGGCCAGGGTTGTTCCGGTTTTTGATCACTAGATGCCCCCATTGTGCCTTTCGACCTTTTGTTTTCCCTTACATTTACATTTACATTTAAGTCATTTAGCAGACGCTCTTATCCAGAGCGACCCCTTGATCCCCATTATTATTTGCACCTGTGCCTCGTTTCCCCTGATTGTATTTAAACCCTTTGTTTTCCTCTGTTCTTTGCTCTATGTTTGTATGTTAGCACCCAGCCCTAGTACTCTGAGAACTCTTGTTGATCCCGGTGGACTCTCTTGTGGAATTCTGTTTTTTGTTCTTGTTTGTTTGTTTTTTGAGTATCTTTTGAGGCTTTTTGTGCTTTACCTTCCACCTTGTGGATTTACCTTTTTTGTCTTGGAGGATTACCTTTGTTCTTGTAGGATTCCTTTTGAGGTTGTGGAGTTACATGTTTTCCTGAAGAACTTTTTACTTCATTAAATACACCATCTCAAGTACTGCTGTGTCTGCCTCATCTTCTGGGTTCTGCCGACTATTCGTGGCTCAGTTGGCTAAGTGACTGTTTCTTACTCCGGAGACCCGGGTTCGTAACCGGGTCCTGACAGTTATCATCTCCACCCAGTACAACCAGAAGAGGACTGGCCACACCTAAGAGCCTGGTTCCTCTCTAGGTTTCTTGTTAGGTTCCTGCATTTCTAGGGAGTTTTCCTAGCCACCATGCTTCTACATCTGCATTGCTTGCTGTTTGGGGTTTTAGGCTGGGTTTCTGTATAGCACTTTGTGACATCGGCTGATGAAAAAGGGCTTTATAAATACATTTGACTGATTGATTGATTGATTGATTGATGCTGTGAAAACCTGCTACAGAGCACTCAGGACCTTAGACTGGGGCAAAGGTTCACCTTCCAACAGCACAATGACCATAAGCACTCAGCCAAGACAATGCAAGAGTGTCTTTGGGACAAGTCCCTGAATGTCCTTGAGTGGCCTGGCCTGGAAAAAAGGAACACCTATGTGAGGATGCTGTTTATTGACTACAGCTCAGCGTTTAACACCTTAGTGTTCAACACCATGGCCACCCCCAGGTGGTAGGGCAGGCAACAACACATCTGCCACACTGATCCTCAACACTGGGGCCCCTCGGGGGTGCGTGCTTAGTCCCCCCCGTACTTCCTGTTAACCCACAGCTATGTGGCCAAGCACGACTCCAACAGCATCATTAAGGTTGCTGACTACACAACAATGGCAGACCTGATCACCGACAACTATGAGGAATTCAGAGACCTGGCTGGGTGGTGCCAGGAAAACAACCTCTCTCAATATGATCATGACAAAGGAGCTGATCAAGACTATAGGAAAAGGAGGGCCGAACAGGTCCTCATTCACATCAATGGGACTGAAGTAGAGTGGGTTGAGAGTTTCAAGTTCCTTGGTGTCCACATCACCAACAAATGATCATGGTCCAAACACACCAAGACAGTTATGAAGAGGACACGACAACACATTTTCCCCCTCAGGAGACTGAAAAGATTTGACAATGGTCCGCAGATCCACAAAAAGTTCTACAGCTGCACCATCGAGAGCATCCTGCTTGGTTGCACCACCGCCTGGTACGGCAACGGCTCGGCATCTGACCGTTAGGCATTACAGCGGGTAGTGCGTATGGCCCAGTACATCACTGGGGCCAAGCTTCCTGACATCAAGGACCTATGTACTAGGCGGTGTCAGAGAAAAGCCCCCAAAATTGTCAAAGACTTCAGTCACCTAGGTCATAGACTGTTCTCTCTGCTACCGCAAGGCAAGCAGTACTGGACCGCCAAGTATAGTAACAAAAGGCTCATTAACATATTCTACCCCAAACTATAAGACTGCTGAACAACTTTTTTCTACATTCGTTTATTTAGTAAATATTTTCGGCTGCATTTTTGGTTAAGGGCTTGTAATTTAGCATTTCACGGTAAGGTGACTCACCTGTTGTGACAAATAAAAATCTATTTGATTAGCTTGATGAGGGGGAAAAACAATTGAATCAATTTTAGCATAAGGCTGTAACGTAACAAAATGTTGAAAAGGTCAAGGGGTCTGAATACAATCCGAATGCACTGTATGAACTTTATTAAGTAAGATCCCAAATATTAACGAGACTCACTAAGACCTTAGATATGATTCACTAAGATCCCAGATTTGAACCAGACTCACTAAGACCCCAGATATGACTCACTAAGACCCTAGATTTGAACCAGTTCCAGTAAGACACAAGAATGGAACCAGACTCACTAAGACCCCATATTTGAACCAGACTGACCTCAATACTCCAAATAGGAAATTGACTCACTAAGACACAATACATTCAAAGGACTCACTAAGACCCAGGATATGATTTCAGAAGACCCCAGATATGAACCAGACTCACTAAGACCTCAGATGTGAACCAGACTCATCAAGACTCCAGATATGACTCATTAAGACTGTAGATGTTAACCAGACTCACCAAGACCACACAAATGACTCACTAACACGCCATATATGAACCAGGCACATTAAAACCCCAGATATGAAAATGACCCACTGACCCCAGAAATGACTTACTACGACCCCAGATAGGAATCAGACTCACTAAGACACTAGATACGATACACTTGGACCCCGGATATGAACCAGACTCACTAAAATGCCAGATATGAACCAGACTCACTAAGATCCCAGATAGGAACCAGACTCACTAAGACACCAGATATGATACACTTGGACCCCGGATATGAACCAGACTCACTAAAATGCCAGATATGAACCAGACTCACTAAGATCCACGATACGAACCAGACTCAATAAAACCTCAGATTTGAATCAGACTCACTAAGACACCAGATTTGAACCCGACTCACTAAGAACCCAGATATGACACACCTGAACCCAGATATGACACACTTAGAACCCAGACATGAACCAGACTCACTAAGACCCCAGACATGAACCATACTCACTAAGACCCCAGACATGAACCAGACTCACTAAGACTCCAGACATGAACCATACTCACTAAGAACCCAGACATGAACCAGACTCACTAAGACCCCAGACATGAACCAGACTCACTAAGACTCCAGACATGAACCATACTCACTAAGAACCCAGACATGAACCAGACTCACTAGAACCCAGATATGAACCAGACTCAGTTGTGTCATGCACAAAGTAGATGTCCTAACTGACTTGCCAAAGAATGTGGTTTGTTAACAAGAAATGTGTGGAGTGGTTGAAAAAAATGTTTTAATGACTCCAACCTAATTGTATGTAAACGTCCAACTTCAACTGTATATATCTCCATCTGGATTGGTTGAGAATAGGTGTTGGTAGTGTGTTGAGGAAGAGACTATATACTTTAAATAAATATATCTGGATGGGGTGAGAAAGGGTGATGGTAGTGTGGGTTGGGAGAGATATATATTTTATATACACTACCATTCTAAAGTTTGGGGTCACTTTGAAATGTCCTTGTTTTTGAAAGAAAAGCCATTTTTTTGTCCTTTAAAATAACGTCAAATTGATCAGAAATACAGGAATTGACTATTGTAGCTGGAAACCGCTGATTTGTGATGAAATATCTATATAGGCGTAAAGAGGCCCATTATCAGCAACCATCACTCCTGTGTTCCAATTACATGTTGTGTTATCTAATCCAAGTTGATAATTTTAAAAGTCTAATTGATCATTAGAAAACCCTTTTGCAATTATGTTAGCACAGCTGAAAACTGTTGTGCTGATTAATGAAGCAAATAAAATGGCCTTCTTTAGACTAGTTGAGTATCTGGAGCATCAGCATTTGTGGGTAAGAGGAGTGGGAGGCCCCGGTGCACAACTGAGCAAGAGGACAAGTACATTAGAGTGTCTAGTTTGAGAAACAGATGCCTCACAAGTCCTCAAATGGCAGCTTCATTAAATAGTACCGGCAAGCCTCCCGGGGGGCGCAGTGGTCTAAGGCACTGCATCGCAGTGCTAGCTGTGCCACCAGAGATTCTGGGTTTGAGTGCAGCCTACCGCGACCGGGAGGCTCATGGGGCTACGCACAATTGGCCCAGTGCTTTCATACCGTCCCTAGGAGGGGGGCGTCACTTGAGTGGGTTGAGTCACTTATGTGATCATCCTGTCTGGGTTGGCGCCCCCCCTTGGGTTGTGCCGTGGCGGAGATCTTTGTGGGCTATACTCGGCGTTGTCTCAGGATGGTAAGTTGGTGGTTGAAGATATCCCTCTGGTGGTGTGGGGGCTGTGCCTTGGCAAAGTGGGTGGGTGTTAGGAAAATTATGATTAAATGACTGAACAAATAGTCTTATTTTAAATGAAACTGTAACTAAGTAAACTTATACTCTGTTTTATTATATCTGATTAACAATATGAGTTCATAAGAAGGGATTGTGTGACACGGAAAAGGAGTAATTAAAGTTAATGACCACCATTCCAACTAGGAAGAAAAGAATGGTTTGTGGATTAAGTAAACAGATAAGGTAGTTAACCTATGGTTGAACCGACGAAACTGAGCTCTGGGGTGTTTTAAATAAGGCTGTGAGTGCATTCCTAGGTTTTCTGTTAATTAGAACTGTCAGCTAAGTGGTGAAAAGTTCCCTTTGTCCCGGTCTGGAGGAGGAGATTCATTTTTTAAGCAATGAAATGACGTCATGTTATTGTATATAAACTGGTCTCCTTCTATTTTATGCAAACAAGAATCTTACAAATTCTCATAAAATATATTAAGGGAATTCAACTAATGAAAACACATTGGTATAATTAAATTAGGGTAACATTGGGGTTATATACTTCCTGTTTGGCCCTGTCCGGGGTGTCATCGGATGGGGCCACAGTGTCTCCTGACCCCTCCTGTCTCAGCCTCCAGTATTTATGCTGCAGTAGTTTATGTGTTGGGGGCTAGGGTCAGTTTGTTATATCTGGAGTACTTCTCCTGTCCTATCTGGTGTCCTGTGTGAATATAATTATGCTCTCTCTAATTCTCTCTTTCGTTCTCTCTTTCTTTCTCTCTCTCGGAGGACCTGAGCCCTGGGACCATGCCTCAGGACTACCTGACATGATGACTCCTTGCTGTCCCCAGTCCACCTGGCCGTGCTGCTGCTCCAGTTTCAACTGTTCTGCCTGTGATTATTATTATTTGACCATGCTGGTCATTTATGAACATTTGAACATCTTGGCCATGTTCTGTTATAATCTCCACCTGGCACAGGCAGAAGAGGACTGGCCACCCCACATAGCCTGGTGCCTCTCTAGGTTTCTTCCTAGGTTTTGGCCTTTCTAGGGAGTTTTTCCTAGCCACAATGCTTCTACACCTGCATTGCTTGCTGTTTGGGGTTTTAGGCTGGGTTTCTGTTCAGCACTTTGAGATATCAGCTGATGTACGGAGGGCTATATAAATACATTTGATTTGATTTGACCAATTGGATACTACAAAAACAATAGTACCCGCAAAACACCAGTCTCAGCATTAACAGTAAAGAGGTGACTCCAGGATGCTGGCCTTCTAGGCAGATTTCCTCTGTCCAGTGTCTGTGTTGTTTTGCCCATCTTAATCTTTTATTTTTATTGGCCAGTCTGATATCCTCTTCAGTCGACCCTCTACTTTTTCGAACATTCTGTTAAAAATCGTGCAACATTTCAGCGCCCTGCTACTCAGGCCAGGAATATAGTATATGCATATGATTAGTATGTGTGGATAGAAAACACTCAGACGTTTATAAAACTGGTTAAATCACGGCTGTGACTATAACAGAACGTGCGTTTCATCGAAAAGGGCAGGAAAATCTGATCACTGAAAATGGAAATAAATATCCTTGCGCTACTTCCAGGAATTGTTCAAAGTGAACCGAATTACATGAGGCCGAGGTTGCAGTGCCTACAGCTTCCACACGATGTCTAGAGTCTTGTCATTTGATTCGGCTTTGATTCTTGGGCAAACCGAATCAAGGGAACCGATTCCCTCCGGTCTCTGACCGGATGTTTTGGTCGAGCTCTCTCCAGACATTTTTTCGAGACGGACAGCTATAGAATTTACATCGCCTCCTGATGAATTTTATCGCTTATTAACGTGTACTAATACCTAAAGTTGCATTACAAAAGTATTTCGAAGTGTTTTGTGAAAGTTTATCGTCGACTTTTTGAATTAAAAAAGACGTTACGTTATGAAACGCTATTTTTTTCCGTTTATCCCACAGTCTTCATAGATCGATATCTAGGCTATATATGGACCGATTTAATCGAAAAAAAGACCCAATAGTGATTATGGGTCAACTAGGAGTGCCAACAAAGAAGATGGTCAAAGGTAATGAATGTTTTATATTTTATTTGTGCGGTTTGTGTTGCGCCGACTATGCTAATTATTTTGTTTACGTCCACTGCGGGTCTTTTGGGGTGTTACAAGCTATCAGATAATAGATTCTCATGCTTTCGCCGAAAAGCATTTAAAAAATCTGACTTGTTGCCTGGATTCACAACGAGTGTAGCTTTAATTCAATACCCTGCATGTGTATTTTAATGAACGTTTGAGTTTTAACTAATACTATTAGCATTTAGCGTAGTGCATTTGCATTTCCAGAGCTCTAGATGGGACGCCTGCGTGCCAGGTAGGAGCAAGAGGATATGGCTTTTTCTTTGCAACTCTGCCTAGAAGGCCAGCATCCCTCTTCACTGTGGACGTTGCGACTAGCGTCTCGTCATGAAAACGGGTAGTGATGTGAATTTGGACCAATCCCTGGTTACGAAGCCCTACTCTGTAACAGGCTATGTTTTTGTCCTGTCTGTGAAAACATCTGAATGACAGAAGCAAAGGAAAAACGTTTTACCTCATATTTCAGGACTTCTGATGACCATAAAACATGGGACTTTCCCATACTTATTGACAATACAGTATCACATCAATCTTACTCTGGTAGAGCGAGGAATACTGATGGTAAAAATAAAATCATTATGAACACCGATTTCATGTGTTTCATAAAAAAGGCTGTGCCACAGATTTTAATGATCTTAGCACGGCACTTGCTTTACATTTGGGCTCATACCATCGAAATATCATAATGTAAATTTTTGTGATATTTAGACATGGTTAAACAATTCCACATTCATGTTTTCAAATGATCTATTATGTATTTTGAAGTCCATATTATTGACATTTAGTGAAAATTGATTTCATCACTGCTGCTTCAAAGTGTCCATTGCTTGTCGAGTCACCTAACACCATTGTATTGGTTCCATCTATTAGTTCCATATATTGGTTCCATATATTGGTTCCATGTATTGGTTCCATTGTATTGTTTCCATTGTATTGGTTCCATCTATTGTTTCCATTGTATTGGTTCCATCTATTGGTTCCATCTATTGGTTCCATTGTATCGGTTCCATTGTATTGGTTCCATTGTATTGGTTCCATTCTATTGGTTCTATTGTATTGGTTCCATCTATTGGTTCCATTTTATTGGTTCCATTGTATTGGTTCCATCTATTGGTTCCATTGTATTGGTTCCATCTATTGGTTCCATTGTATTGGTTCCATTATATTGGTTCCATTGTATTGGTTCCATTGTATTGGTTCCATCTCTTGGTTCCATTGTATTGTTTCCATTCTATTGGATCCATCTATTGGTTCCATTGTATTGGTTCCATTGTGTTGGTTCCATTGTATTGGTTCCATTGTATTGTTTCCATTGTATTGGTTCCATCTATTGGTTCCTTTGAATTGGTCCATTGTATTGGTTCCATTGTATTGGTTCCATCTATTGGTTCCATCTATTGGTTCCATATATTGGTTCCATCTATTGGTTCCATATATTTGTTCCATCTATTGGTTCCATTGTATTGGTTCCATTTTATTGGTTCCATCTATTGGTTCCATATATTGGTTCCATCTATTGGTTCCATTGTATTGGTTCCATCTATTGGTTCCATCTATTGTTTCCATTGTATTGGTTCCATCTATTGGTTCCTTTGAATTGGTCCATTGTATTGGTTCCATATATTGGTTCCATCTATTGGTTCCATATATTGGTTCCATTGTATTGGTTCCATTGTATTGGTTCAATCTATTGGTTCCATCTATTGGTTCCATCTATTGGTTCCATCTATTGGTTCCATTGTATTGGTTCCATTGTATTAGTTCCATCTATTGGTTCCATCAATTGGTTCCATTGTATTAGTTCCATTCTATTGGTTCCATCTATTGGTTCCATCTATTGGTTCCATTGTATTGGTTCCATTGTATTGGTTCCATTGTATTGGTTCCATCTATTGGTTCCATCTATTGGTTCCATCTATTGGTTCCATTGTATTGGTTCCATTGTATTGGTTCCATTGTATTGGTTCCATCTTTTGGTTCCATTGTATTGGTTCCATCTATTGGTTCCATTGTATTGGTTCCATCTATTGGTTCCATTGTATTGGTTCCATCTATTGGTTCCATCTATTGGTTCCATTGTATTGTTTCCATTGTATTTGTTCAAACTATTGGTTCCATTGTATTGGTTCCATTGTATTGGTTCCATCTATTGGTTCCATTGTATTGGTTCCATCTATTGGTTCCATTGTATTGGTTCCATCTATTGGTTCCATTGTATTGGTTCCATCTATTGGTTCCATTGTATTGGTTCCATCTATTGGTTCCATCTATTGGTTCCATTGTATTAGTTCCATTGTATTGGTTCCATCTATTGGTTCCATCTATTGGTTCCATATATTTGTTCCATCTATTGGTTCCATTGTATTGGTTCCATATATTGGTTCCATTGTATTAGTTCCATCTATTGGTTCCATCTATTGGTTCCATTGTATTGTTTCCATTGTATTGGTTCCATCTATTGGTTCCTTTGAATTGGTCCATTGTATTGGTTCCATATATTGGTTCCATCTATTGGTTCCATCTATTGGTTCCATTGTATTGATTCCATTGTATTGGATCCATCTATTGGTTCCATCTATTGGTTCCATCTATTGGTTCCATCTATTGGTTCCATTGTATTGGTTCCATTGTATTGGTTCCATCTATTGGTTCCATCTATTGGTTCCATCTATTGGTTCCATTGTATTAGTTCCATTGTATTGGTTCCATCTATTGGTTCCATCTATTGGTTCCATCTATTGGTTCCATATATTTGTTCCATCTATTGGTTCCATTGTATTGGTTCCATATATTGGTTCCATTGTATTAGTTCCATCTATTGGTTCCATCTATTGGTTCCATTGTATTGTTTCCATTGTATTGGTTCCATCTATTGGTTCCTTTGAATTGGTCCATTGTATTGGTTCCATATATTGGTTCCATATATTGGTTCCATCTATTGGTTCCATATATTGGTTCCATTGTATTGATTCCATCTTTTGGTTCAATCTATTGGTTCCATCTATTGGTTCCATCTATTGGTTCCATCTATTGGTTCCATCTATTGGTTCCATTGTATTGGTTCCATTGTATTAGTTCCATCTATTGGTTCCATCAATTGGTTCCATCTATTGGTTCCATTGTATTGTTTCCATTGTATTGGTTCCATTGTTTTGGTTCCATTGTTTTGGTTCCATTGTATTGGTTCCATCTATTGGTTCCATATATTGCTTCCATCTATTGGTTCCATCTATTGGTTTCATCTATTGGTTCCATTGTATTGGTTCAATTGTATAGGTTCCATCTATTGGTTCCATTGTATTGGTTCCATCTATTGGTTCCATTCTATTGGTTCCATCTATTGGTTCCATCTATTGGTTCCATTGCATTGGTTCCATTGCATTGGTTCCATTGTATTGGTTCCATTCTATTGGTTCCATTCTATTGGTTCCATTGTATTGGTTCCATCTATTGGTTCCATCTATTGGTTTCATCTATTGGTTCCATTGTATTGGTTCCATCTATTGGTTCCATTGTATTGGTTCCATTGTATTGGTTCCATCAATTGGTTCCATTGTATTGGTTCCATTGTATTCGTTCCATCTATTGGTTCTATTGTATTGTTTCCATTGTATTGGTTCCATCTATTGGTTCCTTTGAATTGGTTCCATTGTATTGGTTCCATCTATTGGTTCCATATATTGGTTCCATCTATTGGTTCCATATATTGGTTCCATTGTATTGGTTCCATTGTATTGTTTCCATTGTATTGTTTCCATTGTATTGGTTCCATCTATTGGTTCCATTGTATTGTTTCCATTGTATTGGTTCCATCTATTGGTTCCATTGTATTGGTTCCATCTATTGGTTCCATTGTATTGGTTCCATCGTATTGGTTCCATTGTATTGGTTCCATCTATTGGTTCCATTGTATTGTTTCCATTGCATTGGTTCCATCTATTAGTTACATTCAATTGGTTCCATTGTATTGGTTCCATCTATTGTTTCCATTGTATTGGTTCCATCTATTGGTTCCATTGTATTGTTTCCATTGTATTGGTTCCATTGTATTGGTTCCATTGTTTTGGTTCCATTGTTTTGGTTCCATTGTATTGGTTCCATCTATTGGTTCCATATATTGCTTCCATCTATTGGTTCCATTGTATTGGTTCCATTGTATCGAATCAAGGGAACCGATTCCCTCCGGTCTCTGACCGGATGTTTTGGTCGAGCTCTCTCCAGACATTTTTTCGAGACGGACAGCTATAGAATTTACATCGCCTCCTGATGAATTTTATCGCCTATTAACGTGTACTAATACCTAAAGTTGCATTACAAAAGTATTTCGAAGTGTTTTGTGAAAGTTTATCGTCGACTTTTTGAATTAAAAAAAGACGTTACGTTATGAAACGCTATTTTTTTCCGTTTATCCCACAGTCTTCATAGATCGATATCTAGGCTATATATGGACCGATTTAATCGAAAAAAAGACCCAATAGTGATTATGGGTCAACTAGGAGTGCCAACAAAGAAGATGGTCAAAGGTAATGAATGTTTTATATTTTATTTGTGCGGTTTGTGTTGCGCCGACTATGCTAATTATTTTGTTTACGTCCACTGTGGGTGTTTTGGGGTGTTACAAGCTATCAGATAATAGATTCTCATGCTTTCGCCGAAAAGCATTTAAAAAATCTGACTTGTTGCCTGGATTCACAACGAGTGTAGCTTTAATTCAATACCCTGCATGTGTATTTTAATGAACGTTTGAGTTTTAACTAATACTATTAGCATTTAGCGTAGTGCATTTGCATTTCCAGAGCTCTAGATGGGACGCCTGCGTGCCAGGTAGGAGCAAGAGGATATGGCTTTTTCTTTGCAACTCTGCCTAGAAGGCCAGCATCCCTCTTCACTGTGGACGTTGCGACTAGCGTCTCGTCATGAAAACGGGTAGCGATGTGAATTTGGACCAATCCCTGGTTACGAAGCCCTACTCTGTAACAGGCTATGTTTTTGTCCTGTCTGTGAAAACATCTGAATGACAGAAGCGAAGGAAAAACGTTTTACCTCATATTTCAGGACTTCTGATGACCATAAAACATGGGACTTTCCCATACTTATTGACAATACAGTATCACATCAATCTTACTCTGGTAGAGCGAGGAATACTGATGGTAAAAATAAAATCATTATGAACACCGATTTCATGTGTTTCATAAAAAAGGCTGTGCCACAGATTTTAATGATCTTAGCACGGCACTTGCTTTACATTTGGGCTCATACCATCGAAATATCATAATGTAAATTTTTGTGATATTTAGACATGGTTAAACAATTCCACATTCATGTTTTCAAATGATCTATTATGTATTTTGAAGTCCATATTATTGACATTTAGTGAAAATTGATTTCATTACTGCTGCTTCAAAGTGTCCATTGCTTGTCGAGTCACCTAACACCATTGTATTGGTTCCATCTATTAGTTCCATATATTGGTTCCATATATTGGTTCCATGTATTGGTTCCATTGTATTGTTTCCATTGTATTGGTTCCATCTATTGTTTCCATTGTATTGGTTCCATCTATTGGTTCCATCTATTGGTTCCATTGTATCGGTTCCATTGTATTGGTTCCATTGTATTGGTTCCATTCTATTGGTTCTATTGTATTGGTTCCATTGTATTGGTTCCATTGTATTGGTTCCATCTATTGGTTCCATTGTATTGGTTCCATTGTATTGGTTCCATCTATTGGTTCCATTGTATTGGTTCCATCTATTGGTTCCATTGTATTGGTTCCATTATATTGGTTCCATTTTATTGGTTCCATCTATTGGTTCCATATATTGGTTCCATCTATTGGTTCCATCTATTGGTTCCATTGTATTGATTCCATTCTATTGGTTCCATCTATTAGTTCCATATATTGGTTCCATATATTGGTTCCATGTATTGGTTCCATTGTATTGTTTCCATTGTATTGGTTCCATCTATTGTTTCCATTGTATTGGTTCCATCTATTGGTTCCATCTATTGGTTCCATTGTATCGGTTCCATTGTATTGGTTCCATTGTATTGGTTCCATTCTATTGGTTCTATTGTATTGTTTCCATTGTATTGGTTCCATCTATTGGTTCCTTTGAATTGGTTCCATTGTATTGGTTCCATCTATTGGTTCCATATATTGGTTCCATCTATTGGTTCCATATATTGGTTCCATTGTATTGGTTCCATTGTATTGTTTCCATTGTATTGTTTCCATTGTATTGTTTCCATTGTATTGTTTCCATCTATTGGTTCCATTGTATTGGTTCCATCTATTGGTTCCATTGTATTGGTTCCTTCTATTGGTTCCATTGTATTGGTTCCATTGTATTGGTTCCATCTATTGGTTCCATTGTATTGTTTCCATTGCATTGGTTCCATCTATTAGTTACATTCAATTGGTTCCATTGTATTGGTTCCATCTATTGTTTCCATTGTATTGGTTCCATTGTATTGTTTCCATTGTATTGGTTCCATTGTTTTGGTTCCATTGTTTTGGTTCCATTGTATTGGTTCCATCTATTGGTTCCATATATTGCTTCCATCTATTGGTTCCATTGTATTGGTTCCATTGTATCGAATCAAGGGAACCGATTCCCTCCGGTCTCTGACCGGATGTTTTGGTCGAGCTCTCTCCAGACATTTTTTCGAGACGGACAGCTATAGAATTTACATCGCCTCCTGATGAATTTTATCGCCTATTAACGTGTACTAATACCTAAAGTTGCATTACAAAAGTATTTCGAAGTGTTTTGTGAAAGTTTATCGTCGACTTTTTGAATTAAAAAAAGACGTTACGTTATGAAACGCTATTTTTTTCCGTTTATCCCACAGTCTTCATAGATCGATATCTAGGCTATATATGGACCGATTTAATCGAAAAAAAGACCCAATAGTGATTATGGGTCAACTAGGAGTGCCAACAAAGAAGATGGTCAAAGGTAATGAATGTTTTATATTTTATTTGTGCGGTTTGTGTTGCGCCGACTATGCTAATTATTTTGTTTACGTCCACTGCGGGTCTTTTGGGGTGTTACAAGCTATCAGATAATAGATTCTCATGCTTTCGCCGAAAAGCATTTAAAAAATCTGACTTGTTGCCTGGATTCACAACGAGTGTAGCTTTAATTCAATACCCTGCATGTGTATTTTAATGAACGTTTGAGTTTTAACTAATACTATTAGCATTTAGCGTAGTGCATTTGCATTTCCAGAGCTCTAGATGGGACGCCTGCGTGCCAGGTAGGAGCAAGAGGATATGGCTTTTTCTTTGCAACTCTGCCTAGAAGGCCAGCATCCCTCTTCACTGTGGACGTTGCGACTAGCGTCTCGTCATGAAAACGGGTAGCGATGTGAATTTGGACCAATCCCTGGTTACGAAGCCCTACTCTGTAACAGGCTATGTTTTTGTCCTGTCTGTGAAAACATCTGAATGACAGAAGCGAAGGAAAAACGTTTTACCTCATATTTCAGGACTTCTGATGACCATAAAACATGGGACTTTCCCATACTTATTGACAATACAGTATCACATCAATCTTACTCTGGTAGAGCGAGGAATACTGATGGTAAAAATAAAATCATTATGAACACCGATTTCATGTGTTTCATAAAAAAGGCTGTGCCACAGATTTTAATGATCTTAGCACGGCACTTGCTTTACATTTGGGCTCATACCATCGAAATATCATAATGTAAATTTTTGTGATATTTAGACATGGTTAAACAATTCCACATTCATGTTTTCAAATGATCTATTATGTATTTTGAAGTCCATATTATTGACATTTAGTGAAAATTGATTTAATTACTGCTGCTTCAAAGTGTCCATTGCTTGTCGAGTCACCTAACACCATTGTATTGGTTCCATCTATTAGTTCCATATATTGGTTCCATATATTGGTTCCATGTATTGGTTCCATTGTATTGTTTCCATTGTATTGGTTCCATCTATTGTTTCCATTGTATTGGTTCCATCTATTGGTTCCATCTATTGGTTCCATTGTATCGGTTCCATTGTATTGGTTCCATTGTATTGGTTCCATTCTATTGGTTCTATTGTATTGGTTCCATTGTATTGGTTCCATCTATTGGTTCCATTGTATTGGTTCCATTGTATTGGTTCCATTCTATTGGTTCCATTCTATTGGTTCTATTGTATTGGTTCCATCAATTGGTTCCATTGTATTGGTTCCATCTATTGGTTCCATTTTATTGGTTCCATCTATTGGTTCCATTGTATTGGTTCCATCTATTGGTTCCATTGTATTGTTTCCATTGTATTGGTTCCATCTATTGGTTCCTTTTAATTGGTCCATTGTATTGGTTCCATATATTGGTTCCATATATTGGTTCCATCTATTGGTTCCATATATTGGTTCCATTGTATTGGTTCCATTGTATTGGTTCAATCTATTGGTTCCATCTATTGGTTCCATCTATTGGTTCCATCTATTGGTTCCATTGTATTGGTTCCATCTATTGGTTCCATTGTATTGGTTCCATCTATTGGTTCCATTGTATTGTTTCCATTGTATTGGTTCCATCTATTGGTTCCTTTTAATTGGTCCATTGTATTGGTTCCATATATTGGTTCCATCTATTGGTTCCATTGTATTGGTTCCATTGTATCGGTTCCGTTGTATTGGTTCCATCAATTGGTTCCATTGTATTGGTTCCATCTATTGGTTCCATTGTATTGTTTCCATTGTATTGGTTCCATTGTATTGGTTCCATTGTATTGGTTCTATCTATTGGTTCCATTGTATTGGTTCCATTGTATTGGTTCCATTGTATTGGTTCCATTGTATTGGTTCCATTGTATTGGTTCCATTCTATTGGTTCCATTGTATTGGTTCCATTGTATTGGTTCCATTGTATCGGTTCCGTTGTATCGGTTCCGTTGTATTGGTTCCATCAATTGGTTCCATTGTATTGGTTCCATTGTATTGGTTCCATTGTATTTGTTCCATTGTATCGGTTCTGTTGTATTGTTTCCATTGTATTGGTTCCATCTATTGGTTCCATTGTATTGGTTCAATTGTATAGGTTCCATCTATTGGTTCCATCTATTGGTTCCATTGTATTGGTTCCATCAATTGGTTCCATCAATTGGTTCCATTGTATTGGTTCCATTGTATTGGTTCCATTGTATTGGTTCCATTGTATCGGTTCTGTTGTATTGGTTCCATCTATTGGTTCCATTGTATTGTTTCCATTGTATTGGTTCCATCTATTGGTTCCATTGTATTGGTTCCATTGTATTGGTTCCATCGTATTGGTTCCATTGTATTGGTTCCATCTATTGGTTCCATTGTATTGTTTCCATTGCATTGGTTCCATCTATTAGTTACATTCAATTGGTTCCATTGTATTGGTTCCATCTATTGTTTCCATTGTATTGTTTCCATTGTATTGATTCCATTGTATTGTTTGTATTGTATTGTTTCCATTGTATTGGTTCCATTGTTTTGGTTCCATTGTTTTGGTTCCATTGTATTGGTTCCAACGGGTAGTATAACTTTTTCATTATATTTCATTATATCACAACGGTTTGATTTGTCTTATCTTAGCAATTTCTTCTCAGCTAGCTACATAGCCGTCTTTGTATCAAAGATAATTGCGTAATTATCGTATTTCGCCGTCCTAACGTAGTCTTCACTAGCCAGCTAGCTAACGTCCACTGATTAGCTGCACTGAGAAACTTTTACACTCAACTGAACGACTTGATTAGTTTAGTGTTAGCTACCTACATAGCTGTCTTTGCTGTCTTCGTATCATCGTATCATCGTATCCAAGATAATTGTGTTGTTTAGGTTTAGAGTGTGTAGTCTTAGAGTGATTATCTTAATTTACCGAGGTTAGCTAGCCAGCTATTTGTCGTCCTTAACGTAGGTGACTCTGCTAGCTAGCCAACAGCTAGCCAACGCTAGCCAACGTCTTCTGTATAGAACTTCAACTACCCGGTCGCATTCACAGGTTGTATCACATTTTCACTTCATTTCATTACAGTACAACGGTTTGATTTGTTTGATCGTAGCTAGCTACTTAGCTAGCTACATAGCATTCCTTGTATCAAAGATAATTGTGTAGTCTAGAGCGATTTTCTAGGTTCGCTAGCCATCTATTGTCGTTCTTTGTAACGCAACGTAACGTAAACAACACTGCTAGCTAGCCTGCTAGCCCCCGAATAGCAACACTGCAGAAACTATTACACTCAACGGAATGACTTGATTAGTGTAGTGTCAACAACGCACCCACTGCCAGCTGGCCTACTTCAGCAGTACTGTATCATTTTAATCATTTTAGTCAATAAGATTCTTGCTACGTAGCTTAACTTTCTGAACATTCGAGACGTGTAGTCCACTTGTCATTCCAATCTCCTTTGCATTAGCGTAGCCTCTTCTGTAGCCTGTCAACTATGTGTCTGTTTATCCCTGTTCTCTCCTCTCTGCACAGACCATACAAACGCTCCTCACCGCGTGGCCATTGCCACCCTACTCTGGTGGTCCCAGCGCGGTTCACGACCCACGTGGAGTTCCAGGTCTCCGGTAGCCTCTGGAACTGCCAATCTGCGGTCAACAAGGCAGAGTTCATCTCAGCCTATGCCTCCCTCCAGTCCCTCGACTTCTTGGCACTGACGGAAACATGGATCACCACAGACAACACTGCTACTCCTACTGCTTCCATTCGTCCGCCCACGTGTTCTCGCACACCCCGAGAGCATCTGGTCAGCGGGGTGGTGGCACCGGGATCCTCATCTCTCCCAAGTGGTCATTCTCTCTTTTCCCCTTACCCATCTGTCTATCCCTCCTTTGAATTCCATGCTGTCACAGTTACTAGCCCTTTCAAGCTTAACATCCTTATCATTTATCGCCCTCCAGGTTCCCTCGAGAGTTCATCATGAGCTTGATGCCTTGATAAGCTCCTTTCCTGAGGACGGCTCACCTCTCACATTAGTTCTGGGCGACTTTAACCTCCCCATCGTCTACCTTTGACTCTTTCCTCTCTGCCTCCTTCTTTCCACTCCTCTCCTTCTTTTGACCTCACCCTCTCACCTTCCCCCTACTCACAAGGCAGGCAATACGCTCGACCTCATCTTTACTAGATGCTGTTCTTCCACTAACCTCACTGCAACTCCCCTCCAAGTCTCCGACCACTGCCTTGTATCCTTTTCCCTCTCGCTCTCATCCAACACCTCCCACACTGCCCCTACTCCATGGTATCGCGCCATCTCCCAACCTTCGCCATCTCTCTCCCCCGCTACTCTCTCCTCTTCCATCCTATCATCTCTTCCCTCCGCTCAAACCTTCTCCCACCTATCTCCTGATTCTGCCTCCTCAACCCTCCTCTCCTCCCTCTCTGCATCCCTTGACTCTCTATGTCCCCTATCCTCCAGGCCGGCTCGGTCCTCCCCTCCCGCTCCGTGGCTCGATGACTCATTGCGAGCTCACAGAACAGGGCTCCGGGCAGCCGAGCGGAAATGGAGGAAAACTACCTCCCTGCGGACCTGGCATCCTTTCACTCCTCCTCTCTACATTTTCCTCCTCTGTCTCTGCTGCTAAAGCCACTTTCTACCACGCTAAATTCCAAGCATCTGCCTCTAACCCTAGGAAGCTCTTTGCCACCTTCTCCTCCCTCCTGAATCCTCCGCCCCTCCCCCTCCTCCCTCTCTGCAGATGACTTCGTTATGGGTCCATTTTGAAAAGAAGGTCGACGACATCCGATCCTCGTTTGCTAAGTCAAACGACACCGCTGGTTCTGCTCACACTGCCCTACCCTGTGCTCTGACCTCTTTCTCCCCTCTCTCTCCAGATGAAATCTCGCGTCTTGTGACGGCCGGTGCCCAACAACCTGCCCGCTTGACCCTATCCCCTCCTCTCTTCTCCAGACCATTTCCGGAGACCTTCTCCATTACCTCACCTCGCTCATCAACTCATCCCTGACCGTTGGCTACGTCCCTTCCGTCTTCAAGAGAGCGAGAGTTGCACCCTTCTGAAAAAACCTACACTCGATCCCTCCGATGTCAACAATTACAGACCAGTATCCCTTCTTTCTTTTCTCTCCAAAACTCTTGAACGTGCCGTCCTTGGCCAGCTCTCCCGCTATCTCTCTCTGAATGACCTTCTTGATCCTAATCAGTCAGGTTTCAAGACTAGTCATTCAACTGAGACTGCTCTCCTCTGTATCACGGAGGCGCTCCGCACTGCTAAAGCTAAAATCTCTCCTCTGCTCTCATCCTTCTAGATCTATCGGCTTTCGATACTGTGAACCATCAGATCCTCCTCTCCACCCTCTCCGAGTTGGGCATCTCCGGCGCGGCCCACGCTTGGATTGCGTCCTACCTGACAGGTCGCTCCTACCAGGTGGCGTGGCGAGAATCTGTCTCCTCACCACGCGCTCTCACCACTGGTGTCCCCCAGGGCTCTGTTCTTGGCCCTCTCCTATTCTCGCTATACACCAAGTCACTTGGCTCTGTCATAACCTCACATGGTCTCTCTTATCATTGCTATGCAGACCATTGTACATTCATTAATCTTCTCCTTTCCCCCTTCTGATGACCAGGTGGCGAATCGCATCTCTGCATGTCTGGCAGACATATCAGTGTGGATGATTGGATCACCACCTCAAGCTGAATCGGCAAGACGGAGCTGCTCTTCCTCCCGGGGAAGGACTGCCCGTTCCATGATTCGCCATCACGGTCGACAACTCCATTGTGTCCTCCTCCCAGAGCGCCAAGAACCTTGGCGTGATCCTGGTTCAATCACCCTGTCGTTCCATCTAACATCAAGGCGGTGGCCCGTTCCTGTAGGTTCATGCTTCCAACATCCGCAGAGTATTGACCCTGCCTCACCAGGAAGCGGCGCAGGTCCTAATCCAGGCACTTGTCATCTCCCGTCTGGATTACTGCAACTCGCTGTTGGCTGGGCTCCCTGCCTGTGCCATTAAACCCCTTCAACTCATCCAGAACGCCGCAGCCCGTCTGGTGTTCAACCTTCCCAAGTTCTCTCACGTCACCCCGCTCCTCCGTTCCCACTGGCTTCCAGTTGAAGCTCGCATCCGCTACAAGACCATGGTGCTTGCCTATTGGAGTATTGTGAGGGGAACGGCACCTCAGTACCTCCAGGCTCTGATCAGGCCCTACACCCAAACAAGGGCACTGCGTTCATCCACCTCTGGCCTGCTCGCCTCCCTACCACTGAGGAAGTACAGCTCCCGCTCAGCCCAGTCAAAACTGTTCGCTGCCCTGGCCCCCAATGGTGGAACAAACTCCTTCCGACGCCAGGACAGCGGAGTCAATCACCACCTTCCGGAGACACCTGAAACCCCACCTCTTTAAGGAATACCTAGGATAGGTTAAGTAATCCCTCTCACCCCACCCCCCTAAGTTTTAGATGCACTATTGTTAAGTGACTGTCCCACTGGATGTCATAAGGTGAATGCACCAATTTGTAAGTCGCTCTGGATAAGAGCGTCTGCTAAATGACTTAAATGTAAATGTAAATGTAAATCTATTGGTTCCATATATTGCTTCCATCTATTGGTTCCATTGTATCGGTTCTGTTGTATTGGTTCCATCAATTGGTTCCATTGTATTGGTTCCATTGTATTGGTTCCATTGTATTGGTTCCATTGTATCGGTTCTGTTGTATTGGTTCCATCAATTGGTTCCATTGTATTGGTTCCATTGTATTGGTTCCATTGTATTGGTTCCATCAATTGGTTCCATTGTATTGGTTCCATTGTATTGGTTCCATTGTATTGGTTCCATTGTATTGGTTCCATCTATTGGTTCCATTGTATTGGTTCCATATATTGGTTCCATCTATTGGTTCCATATATTGGTTCCATCTATTGGTTCCATTGTATTGGTTCCATTGTATTGGTTCCATTCTATTGGTTCTATTGTATTGGTTCCATTGTATTGGTTCCATCTATTGGTTCCATTGTATTGGTTCCATTTTATTGGTTCCATTGTATTGGTTCCATCTATTGGTTCCATTGTATTGGTTCCATCTATTGGTTCCATTGTATTGGTTCCATTATATTGGTTCCATTGTATTGGTTCCATTGTATTGGTTCCATCTCTTGGTTCCATTGTATTGGTTCCATTCTATTGGATCCATCTATTGGTTCCATTGTATTGGTTCCATTGTGTTGGTTCCATTGTATTGGTTCCATCTATTGGTTCCATTGTATTGTTTCCATTGTATTGGTTCCATCTATTGGTTCCTTTGAATTGGTCCATTGTATTGGTTCCATTGTATTGGTTCCATTGTATTGGTTCCATCTATTGGTTCCATCTATTGGTTCCATATATTGGTTCCATATATTTGTTCCATCTATTGGTTCCATTGTATTGGTTCCATTTTATTGGTTCCATCTATTGGTTCCATATATTGGTTCCATCTATTGGTTCCATTGTATTGATTCCATTCTATTGGTTCCATTCTATTGGTTCCATTGTATTGGTTCCATCTATTGGTTCCATCTATTGGTTCCATCTATTGGTTCCATTGTATTGGTTCCATTGTATTGGTTCTATTGTATTGGTTCTAACTATTGGTTCCATCTATTGGTTCCATTGTATTGGTTCCATTGTATTGGTTCCATCTATTGGTTCCATATATTGGTTCCATCTATTGGTTCCATTGTATTGGTTCCATTGTATTGGTTCCATTGTATTGGTTCCATTGTATTGGTTCCATTGTATTATTTCCATTTATTGGTTCCATCTATTGGTTCCATTGTATTGGTTCCATTCTATTGGTTCTATTGTATTGGTTCCATTGATTGGTTCCATTGTATTGGTTCCATCTATTGGTTCCATTGTATTGGTTCCATCTATTGGTTCCATTGTATTGTTCCATTGTATTGGTTCCATTGTATTGGTTCCATTTTATTGGTTCCATCTATTGGTTCCATCTATTGGTTCCATCTATTGGTTCCATTGTATTGGTTCCATTGTATTGGTTCCATTGTATTGGTTCCATTGTATTGGTTCCATCTATTGGTTCCATCTATTGGTTCCATCTATTGGTTCCATTGTATTGGTTCCATTGTATTGGTTCCATTGTATTGGTTCTAACTATTGGTTCCATTGTATTGGTTCCATTGTATTGGTTCCATCTATTGGTTCCATTGTATTGGTTTCATTGTATTGGTTCCATCTATTGGTTCCATCTATTGGTTCCATCTATTGGTTCCATCTATTGGTTCCATTGTATTGGTTCCATTGTATTGGTTCCATTGTATTGGTTCCATTGTATTGGTTGCATTGTGTTATTTCCATTTATTGGTTCCATCTATTGGTTCCATCTATTGGTTCCATTGTATTGGTTCCATTGTATTGGTTCCATTCTATTGGTTCCATTCTATTGGTTCTATTGTATTGGTTCCATCAATTGGTTCCATTGTATTGGTTCCATCTATTGGTTCCATTGTATTGGTTCCATCTATTGGTTCCATCTATTGGTTCCATTGTATTGTTTCCATTGTATTGGTTCCATCTATTGGTTCCTTTGAATTGGTCCATTGTATTGGTTCCATATATTGGTTCCATATATTGGTTCCATCTATTGGTTCCATATATTGGTTCCATTATTGGTTCCATCTATTGGTTCCATATATTGGTTCCATCTATTGGTTCCATATATTGGTTCCATCTATTGGTTCCATTGTATTAGTTCCATCTATTGGTTCCATCTATTGGTTCCATCAATTGGTTCCATTGTAATAGTTCCATTCTATTGGTTCCATCTATTGGTTCCATGTATTGGTTCCATTGTATTGGTTCCATTGTATTGGTTCCATTCTATTGGTTCCATTGTATTGGTTCCATCTATTGGTTCCATTGTATTGGTTCCATTATATTGGTTCCATTTTATTGTTTCCATTGTATTGTATCCATCTCTTGGTTCCATTTTATTGTTTCCATTGTATTGTATCCATCTATTGGTTCCATTGTGTTGGTTCCATCTATTGGTTCCATTGTATTGTTTCCATTGTATTGGTTCCATCTATTGGTTCCATCTATTGGTTCCATTCTATTGGTTCCATCTCTTGGTTCCATTTTATTGTTTCCATTGTATTGTATCCATCTATTGGTTCCATCTATTGGTTCCATCTATTGGTTCCATATATTGGTTCCATTGTATTGGTTCCATTGTATTGGTTCAATCTATTGGTTCCATCTATTTGTTCCATTGTATTGGTTCCATCAATTGGTTCCATTGTATTGGTTCCATTGTATTGGTTCCATTGTATTGGTTCCATCTATTGGTTCAATCTATTGGTTCCATCTATTTGTTCCATCTATTGGTTCCATTGTATTGGTTCCATTCTATTGGTTCTATTGTATTGGTTCCATTGTATTGGTTCCATCTATTGGTTCCATTGTATTGGTTCCATTTTATTGGTTCCATTGTATTGGTTCCATCTATTGGTTCCATTGTATTGGTTCCATCTATTGTTCCATCTATTGGTTCCATTGTATTGGTTCCATTGGTATTGGTTCCATTGTATTGGTTCCATTGTATTGGTTCCATCTCTTGGTTCCATTGTATTGTTTCCATTCTATTGGATCCATCTATTGGTTCCATTGTATTGGTTCCATTGTATTGGTTCCATTGTATTGGTTCCATCTATTGGTTCCATTGTATTGTTTCCATTGTATTGGTTCCATCTATTGGTTCCTTTGAATTGGTCCATTGTATTGGTTCCATTGTATTGGTTCCATCTATTGGTTCCATCTATTGGTTCCATCTATTGGTTCCATATATTGGTTCCATATATTTGTTCCATCTATTGGTTCCATTGTATTGGTTCCATTTTATTGGTTCCATCTATTGGTTCCATATATTGGTTCCATCTATTGGTTCCATCTATTGGTTCCATTGTATTGATTCCATTCTATTGGTTCCATTCTATTGGTTCCATTGTATTGGTTCCATTGTATTGGTTCCATCTATTGGTTCCATCTATTGGTTCCATATATTGGTTCCATCTATTGGTTCCATTGTATTGGTTCCATTGTATTGGTTCCATTGTATTATTTCCATTTATTGGTTCCATCTATTGGTTCCATTGTATTGGTTCCATTCTATTGGTTCTATTGTATTGGTTCCATCAATTGGTTCCATTGTATTGGTTCCATCTATTGGTTCCATTGTATTGGTTCCATCTATTGGTTCCATTGTATTGGTTCCATCTATTGGTTCCATATATTTGTTCCATCTATTGGTTCCATTGTATTGGTTCCATTTTATTGGTTCCATCTATTGGTTCCATCTATTGGTTCCATCTATTGGTTCCATTGTATTGGTTCCATTGTATTGGTTCCATTGTATTGGTTCCATTGTATTGGTTCCATTATATTGGTTCCATCTATTGGTTCCATTGTATTGGTTCCATTGTATTGGTTCCATTGTATTGGTTCCATTGGTTCCATTGTATTGGTTCCATTGTATTGGTTCCATCTATTGGTTCCATTGTATTGGTTCCATTGTATTGGTTCCATCTATTGGTTCCATCTATTGGTTCCATCTATTGGTTCCATCTATTGGTTCCATTGTATTGGTTCCATTGTATTGGTTCCATTGTATTGGTTCCATCTATTGGTTCCATCTATTGGTTCCATCTATTGGTTCCATTGTATTGGTTCCATTCTATTGGTTCCATTCTATTGGTTCTATTGTATTGGTTCCATCAATTGGTTCCATTGTATTGGTTCCATCTATTGGTTCCATTGTATTGGTTCCATCTATTGGTTCCATCTATTGGTTCCATTGTATTGGTTCCATTGTATTGGTTCCATCTATTGTATTGTTCCATTGATCTATTGGTTCCATTGTATTGGTTCCATATATTGGTTCCATATATTGGTTCCATCTATTGGTTCCATTGTATTGGTTCCATTGTATTGGTTCCATTGTATTGGTTCCTATTGGTTCCATTATTGGTTCCATCTATTGGTTCCATCTATTGGTTCCATTGTATTGGTTCCATCTATTGGTTCCATCTATTGGTTCCATCAATTGGTTCCATTGTATTGGTTCCATCTATTGGTTCCATTGTATTGGTTCCATCTATTGGTTCCATGTATTGGTTCCATTGTATTGGTTCCATTGTATTGGTTCCATTCTATTGGTTCCATTGTATTGGTTCCATCTATTGGTTCCATTGTATTGGTTCCATTATATTGGTTCCATTGTATTGGTTCCATTCTATTGGTTCCATCTCTTGGTTCCATTTTATTGTTTCCATTGTATTGTATCCATCTATTGGTTCCATTGTGTTGGTTCCATTGTATTGGTTCCATCTATTGGTTCCATTGTATTGTTTCCATTGTATTGGTTCCATCTATTGGTTCCTTTGAATTGGTTCCATTCTATTGGTTCCATCTCTTGGTTCCATTTTATTGTTTCCATTGTATTGGTTCCATCTATTGGTTCCATTGTATTGGTTCCATCTATTGGTTCCATTGTATTGGTTCCATTGTATTGGTTCCATCTATTGGTTCCATCTATTGGTTCCATCTATTGGTTCCATTGTATTGGTTCCATTTTATTGGTTCCATCTATTGGTTCCATTGTATTGTTTCCATCGTATTGGTTCCATCTATTGGTTCCATTGTATTGGTTCCATCTATTGGTTCCATTGTTTTGGTTCCATTGTATTGGTTCCATCTATTGGTTCCATCTATTGGTTCCATTGCATTGGTTCCATTGTATTGGTTCCATTGTATTGGTTCTATCTATTGGTTCCATTGTATTGGTTCCATTGTATTGGTTCCATTCTATTGGTTCCATTGTATCGGTTCCGTTGTATCGGTTCCGTTGTATTGGTTCCATCAATTGGTTCCATTGTATTGGTTCCATTGTATTGGTTCCATTGTATCGGTTCTGTTGTATTGGTTCCATCAATTGGTTCCATTGTATTGGTTCCATTGTATTGGTTCCATCTATTGGTTCCATTGTATTGGTTCCATTGTATTGGTTCCATCTATTGGTTCCATTGTTTCCATTGTATTGGTTCCATCTATTGGTTCCATCTATTGGTTCTTGTATTGGTTCCATTGTATTGGTTCCATCGTATTGGTTCCATTGTATTGGTTCCATCTATTGGTTCCATTGTATTGTTTCCATTGCATTGGTTCCATCTATTGTTACATTCAATTGTTTCCATTGTATTGGTTCCATCTATTGTTTCCATTGTATTGATTCCATCTATTGGTTCCATTGTATTGTTTCCATTGTATTGGTTCCATTGTTTTGGTTCCATTGTTTTGGTTCCATTGTTCCTTGGTTCCATCTATTGGTTCCATTCCATATTGGTTCCATCTATTGGTTCCATCTATTGGTTCCATTGTATTGGTTCCATTGTTGGTTCCATTGTATTGGTTCCATCAATTGGTTCCATTGTATTGTTCCATTGTATTGGTTCCATTGTATTGGTTCCATTGTATTGGTTCCCATTCTATTGGTTCCATCATTGGTTCCATTGTATTGGTTCCATTGTATTGGTTCCATTGTATTGGTTCCATCCATTGGTTCCATTGTATTGGTTCCATTGTATTGGTTCCATTGGTTCCATTGGTTCCATTGTATTGGTTCCATTGTATGGTTCCATTGTATTGTTTCCATTGTATTGTTCCATCTATTGGTTCCATTGTATTGGTTCCATTGTATTGGTTCCATCTATTGGTTCCATTGTATTGGTTCCATTGTTCCATTGGTTCCATCTATTGGTTCCATTTGATTGGTTCCATTCTATTGGTTCCATCTGTTTGGTTCCATTTATTGGTTCCATTGTATTGGTTCCATTGTATTGGTTCCATCTATTGGTTCCATTATTGGTTCCATCTATTGGTTCCATTGTATTGGTTCCATTATTGGTTCCATTCTATTGGTTCCATTGTTTGTTCCATCTATTGGTTCCATTGTATTGGTTCCATTTATTGGTTCCATCTATTGGTTCCATTGTATTGGTTCCATCTATTGGTTCCATTCTATTGGTTCCATCTATTGGTTCCATTGTATTGGTTCCATCCATTGGTTCCATTGTTTTGGTTCCATTGTATTGGTTCCATCTATTGGTTCCATCTATTGGTTCCATTGCATTGGTTCCATTGTATTGGTTCCATTGTATTGGTTCTATCTATTGGTTCCATTGTATTGGTTCCATTGTATTGGTTCCATTCTATTGGTTCCATTGTATTGGTTCCATTGTATTGGTTCCATTGTATTGGTTCCATCAATTGGTTCCATTGTATTGGTTCCATTGTATTGGTTCCATTGTATTGGTTCCATTGTATCGGTTCTGTTGTATTGGTTCCATCAATTGGTTCCATTGTATTGGTTCCATTGTATTGGTTCCATCTATTGGTTCCATTGTATTGTTTCCATTGTATTGGTTCCATCTATTGGTTCCATTGTATTGTTTCCATTGTATTGGTTCCATCTATTGGTTCCATTGTATTGGTTCCATTGTATTGGTTCCATCGTATTGGTTCCATTGTATTGGTTCCATCTATTGGTTCCATTGTATTGTTTCCATTGCATTGGTTCCATCTATTAGTTACATTCAATTGTTTCCATTGTATTGGTTCCATCTATTGTTTCCATTGTATTGATTCCATCTATTGGTTCCATTGTATTGTTTCCATTGTATTGGTTCCATTGTTTTGGTTCCATTGTTTTGGTTCCATTGTATTGGTTCCATCTATTGGTTCCATATATTGCTTCCATCTATTGGTTCCATTGTATTGGTTCCATTGTATCGGTTCTGTTGTATTGGTTCCATCAATTGGTTCCATTGTATTGGTTCCATTGTATTGGTTCCATTGTATTGGTTCCATTGTATCGGTTCTGTTGTATTGGTTCCATCAATTGGTTCCATTGTATTGGTTCCATTGTATTGGTTCCATTGTATTGGTTCCATCAATTGGTTCCATTGTATTGGTTCCATCAATTGGTTCCATCAATTGGTTCCATTGTATTGGTTCCATTGTATTGGTTCCATTGTATCGGTTCTGTTGTATTGGTTCCATCAATTGGTTCCATTGTATTGGTTCCATTGTATTGGTTCCATTGTATTGGTTCCATTGTATTGTTTCCATTGTATTGGTTCCATCTATTGGTTCCATTCTATTGGTTCCATCTATTGGTTCCATCTATTGGTTCCATTGCATTGGTTCCGTTGTATTGGTTCCATTGTATTGGTTCCATCTATTGGTTCCATCGTATTGGTTCCATTGTATTGGTTCCATCTATTGGTTCCATTGTATTGGTTCCATCTATTGGTTCCATATATTGGTTCCATCTATTGGTTCCATTGTATTGGTTCCATTGTATAGGTTCCATCTATTCGTTCCATATATTGGTTCCATCTATTGGTTCCATTGTATTGGTTCAATTGTATAGGTTCCATCTATTGGTTCCATTCTATTGGTTCCATCTATTGGTTCCATCTATTGGTTCCATTGCATTGGTTCCATTGTATTGGTTCCATTGTATTGGTTCCATTGTATTGGTTCCATTCTATTGGTTCCATCTATTGGTTCCATCTATTGGTTCCATCTATTGGTTCCATTGTATTGGTTCCATTGTATTGGTTCCATCTATTGGTTCCATCTTTTGGTTCCATTGTATTGGTTCCATTGTATTGGTTCCATTGTATTGGTTCCATCTATTGGTTCCATCTATTGGTTCCATCTATTGGTTCCATTGCATTGGTTCCATTGTATTGGTTCCATCTATTGGTTCCATCTTTTGGTTCCATTGTATTGGTTCCATTGTATTGGTTCCATCTATTGGTTCCATCTATTGGTTCCATCTATTGGTTCCATTGTATTGGTTCCATTGTATTGGTTCCATTGTATTGGTTCCATTCTATTGGTTCTATTGTATTGGTTCCATTGTATTGGTTCCATTGTATTGGTTCCATCTATTGGTTCCATCTATTGGTTCCATCTATTGGTTCCATATATTGGTTCCATTGTATTGGTTCCATCTATTGGTTCCATATATTGGTTCCATCTATTGGTTCCATATATTGGTTCCATTGTATTGGTTCCATTGTATTGGTTCAATCTATTGGTTCCATCTATTGGTTCCATCTATTGGTTCCATATATTGGTTACATTGTATTAGTTCCATCTATTGGTTCCATCTATTGGTTCCATTGTATTGGTTCCATTGTATTGGTTCCATCTTTTGGTTCCATTGTATTGGTTCCATTGTATTGGTTCCATCTATTGGTTCCATCTATTGGTTCCATTGTATTGGTTCCATTGTATTGGTTCCATTGTATTGGTTCCATTGTATTGGTTCCATCTATTGGTTCCATCTATTGGTTCCATTGTATTGTTTCCATTGTATTGGTTCCATCTATTGGTTCCATTGTATTGGTTCCATTGTATTGGTTCCATCTATTGATTCCATTGTATTGGTTCCATCTATTGGTTCCATCTATTGGTTCCATTGTATTAGTTCCATTGTATTGGTTCCATCTATTGGTTCCATCTATTGGTTCCATATATTTGTTCCATCTATTGGTTCCATTGTATTGGTTCCATCTATTGGTTCCATTGTATTGGTTCCATCTATTGGTTCCATCTATTGGTTCCATTGTATTGTTTCCATTGTATTGGTTCCATCTATTGGTTCCTTTGAATTGGTCCATTGTATTGGTTCCATATATTGGTTCCATATATTGGTTCCATCTATTGGTTCCATATATTGGTTCCATTGTATTGGTTCCATTATATTGGTTCAATCTATTGGTTCCATCTATTGGTTCCATTGTATTGGTTCCATCTATTGGTTCCATTGTATTGGTTCCATTATATTGGTTCCATTGTATTGGTTCCATCTATTGGTTCCATTGTATTGTTCCATTTTATTGGTTCCATTGTATCCATCTATTGGTTCCATTGTATTGGTTCCATTGTATTGGTTCCATTGTATTGGTTCCATCTATTGGTTCCATCTATTGGTTCCATCTATTGGTTCCATTGCATTGGTTCCATTCTATTGGTTCCATTGTATTAGTTCCATCTATTGGTTCCATTGTATTGATTCCATCTATTGGTTCCAATATTGGTTCCATATATTGGTTCCATCTATTGGTTCCATATATTGGTTCCATTGTATTGGTTCCATTATATTGGTTCAATCTATTGGTTCCATCTATTGGTTCCATTGTATTGGTTCCATCTATTGGTTCCATTGTATTGGTTCCATTATATTGGTTCCATTGTATTGGTTCCATCTATTGGTTCCATCTCTTGGTTCCATTTTATGTATTGTATCCATCTATTGGTTCCATTGTATTGGTTCCATTGTATTGGTTCCATTGTATTGGTTCCATTGTATTGGTTCCATCTATTGGTTCCATCTATTGGTTCCATCTATTGGTTCCATTGCATTGGTTCCATTCTATTGGTTCCATTGTATTAGTTCCATCTATTGGTTCCATTGTATTGATTCCATTCTATTGGTTCCATTGTATTGGTTCCATCTATTGGTTCCATCTATTGGTTCCATTGTATTGGATCCATTGTATTGGTTCCATCTATTGGTTCCATCTATTGATTCCATCTATTGGTTCCATATATTGGTTCCATCTATTGGTTCCATTGTATTGGTTCCATTGTATTGGTTCCATTGTATTGGTTCCATTGTATTATTTCCATCTATTGGTTCCATTCTATTGGTTCCATTCATTGGTTCCATTGTATTGGTTCCATTGTATTGGTTCCATTGTATTGGTTCCATTGTATTGGTTCCATTCTATTGGTTCCATTCTATTGGTTCTATTGTATTGGTTCCATTCTATTGGTTCCATTCTATTGGTTCCATCGTATTGGTTCCATCTATTGGTTCCATCTATTGGTTCCATTGTATTGGTTCCATTTATTGGTTCCATTGTATTGGTTCGATCTATTGGTTCCACTGTATTGTTTCCATTGTATTGGTTCCATCTATTGGTTCCATTGTATTGGTTCAATTGTATAGGTTCCATCTATTGGTTCCATCTATTGGTTCCATTGTATTGGTTCCATCTATTGGTTCCATTGGTTCCATATATTGGT